>NC_041383.1:69862517-69867102 GCF_002162155.2 Triticum dicoccoides
CGTCGCCGCAGTCCCGTACGTCGTCTCTCGCACCCGCGCGCCTGCGCCCCCGCCCCGTACGCCGGCGCCCTCGCCCCGTACGCCGGCGCCCCCGCTCGTACGTACGGGGAGGCAGCGTACGGGGCGGCGTACACACACATACACACATATACACACACTACACACATACACACACACACACACACATTTTTTACTTATTTTCTGTTTTCTATTTTCTATTTTTTAGAAAATTTAATTAGATATTAATTAGCTAGGTATGTGAGATTTGAACTAGTTGAATAATTAATATAACTAGTTTATTTTTAGTGAGAAAATTGTCGAACTAGTTTATTTAGGTATATGAGATTTGAACCAGTTGAATAATTAATATAACTAGTTTATTTTTAGTAAGAAAATTGTCGTATCTGAGATTTGATTATCTAACTAAAATATTATAGTTGGATATATATTTGAACTAGTTAATTTTTAGTAAATGCTTAGTTGAACTAGTTGAATTAATATATAGAACTAGTTTATTTTTAGTAAATGCTTAGTTGAACTAGTTGAATTAATATATAGAACTAGTTTATTTTTAGTAAATGCTTAGTTGAACTAATAGAATTAATATAACTAGTTTATTTTTAGTAAATGCTTAGTTGAACTAACTGAATTAATATAACTAGTTTATTTTTAGTAAATGCTTAGTTGAATTAATAGAAGTAGTTGAATTAATTGAATTAGTAAGTGTTTAATGTTTGGCCTAATATGAACATAGGAAATGTCATCTGACGATGGAAAAAAATTCGGTATGTGCACATACTATGAAGACGAGCGCGGCCAGTGCGACAGAAATTTCCTTGTTGATGGTAGGCATTCAGCATCAAGCTGGATGAGACTTTCGAATTCGATACAGTAAGTCACAACGACAAGTCTGTTTTCGTAATTAAGCATGACTTATATATGCTTCATTTGCCTGACTTATAATTTTTAATTTTCACTATTCTACTAGCGCATCCCATGCCATGCAAGAATTTTTGTCTTGGATAAGATAGGTTTCAAAGATATGGAAACTATGGAGGTAAAGAGAGCTTACCTGAAAACTGAGCATGATGGTTATACTTTCAACGTCAAAGTATACAATGCACACACGTACACCTATTTTGAATGCAAAACTTGGTAAGCACTATGCAATGCTTATGCATTTGAGCCTGGTATGGTTATCACCTTTGATATTCGTCCGGAAGATGATATTGAAGGTAATAGAGACATATGGGTCGATGTGCAGACGCCTCCAGTTCTACCATTATGTGAGTTCTTCTCAAATATATTTTTATCTTTGATATTGCTTATTTCAAAAATAACTGACAACTAATTTCTATTGACAGCTTATCTCCATTCAACCAAACATGTCCGGCGCTTGGTAGACAGGACCTTCTACTGTCCCGGAGCTGAACTAAACTGCGAGTTATGTTTCATGGCTTGAGGATCTTCATACTGTCAAGACAAATTTTTTTCCTGCACTTGGAAATGTTAGTACTCAAAACGTGCGACCAATAGTGATGGTATTGAACTACGGTCACATCTATTTAGGAATGATGGTAAGATATTTACTATTTGTCCTCAGTGCATATTTTGCATACATAATTTTTTTAAAACTTTCATTGTTGAGTATATTAATTAAGTACTATATGATGTTCTTCAACAGGGACTCCTGATGACAGTTGTGCCTCAGGGGATCGAGACTAAAGGTCAGATGTCAATTGTTAGCTTAAGGCCAAGATATCCTGCATTGCACATGAATGCATTCAGGATTTCTAGAAGCGATGAATGCTTAATAGTTTAAGATTGGAGGAAAATTGTTAAGGATCGCAGAGAAGTACTAGGGGGCAGCAATGAGAAGCGCAGCCCACGATTAGGAGACAGGTTCATCGGCATGCTCCAGTATGATCAATCCGGAGAGCTATACATGTTCTATGCTATTTTACCAGAGAGAGAGTAGCTAGCAGGAGTGATTTAGCTAGTTCTTCATGCTGCTCTTAATTAGTACTTGGCCTTTCATGTCCGTGTTCTTCGTTCTGAACTTAAGTGATTTGCTTTTGTGGTGTTATATATGAACGCTTATAATATCATGACAATCATGTTGAACTCGATGATTGGTTCTACTAGAAATTCTATTTATATATATATATATATATATATATATATATACGCATAACGTTTACAATGTGTAGTATCGTAAAATACCAGCAAACGAAAAAGAATTAAAATGGAAACACAAAATTAAATGAAAAACAAATCATAAAACTAAAAACCCCCAAACCTTATAGTACCGGTTGGTGTTACCAACCGGTACTAAAGGGCTCCAGGCCCCCGGAGCTGGCTCGTGCCACGTGGTTTCCCTTTAGCAGCGGTTCGTCCAGAACCGGTACTAAAGGGGGGGGGGGCTTTAGTGACCACACTTTAGTGCCGGTTATGGAACCGGCACTAAAGGGCCTTACGAACCGGTGCTATTGCCCGGTTCTGCACTAGTGAGTAGTACTACTCATACTACTAAACCTTGCGCTTGGCTATTCGCCTCTTCGTGAAGTTGAACAATGATGGTACTCCGCATGTTGGGTACTACAGTGTATGCCTCTGACAATCTGACACCGAATGGACTGATGCATGACCACCGAGGGTAGGCTGGATTAGTCAAAAGGCGTAAGCGAGGTTCACCTTGTCCTGCAAGCTTCTCCTCATTCTGCGAGTTGACGGAACACACCGAAAAGTAGTGCTAGTCCATACTCCCTCCTTTCCGGTTAATATGGCGTAATCTTTTTTGCGGGTAAATGAGAGAGCTTTATTCATATATAAGCATTCTTAGGACGATCAGCCAAGACAATAGTCACTAGGAAGCGAGGTATCCCGCAAGAAAAGAAGTAGGAAGCGAGGTGTTTAATCAAGCCAGCTCTCGGCCACATTCAAAGTGCAGCAAGCACGGTTCGCACAAAGATGCGCCACAAGGTTTGCTCACCTGTTTACATGCTGAATAACAAAAAAGTGGAAATATTACCGAGCGCCCCTATTTGTAACAGGATATGAGCCAGAATTAAGCGAGAACTGCGGCAAGTGTTCCATGCAATCAACTTCCATTATCACATGCAAGAACCCTCGAAGAGAACCAAATGTGTTGAAGATTGCTTTAGCACATTTTAAAAATATAGTAAGAGTGCAGACGCTCCTCCATCCAATTCCTAGTACTAGTATAGTGCATACTTGGCTCTTCGCCTCTTCGGAAGGTCCAACAATGATGATACTACAGTACAATATGCTTCTGGCAATCTGACACCGATTGGACTGTTGCACGTCCGCCGCGAGGGCGAGGGCGAGGGAGAGGGAGATATAGAGGGCGATGTAGTCAAAACCCTCTCCTCGTTCTGCAAGCCACCGCGCGCATGGGTGAGGGAGAGGTGTAATAGTAAGCAAGCTTATCCTCGTTCGGTGAGTTGAGGGGACACATCAAAGCAGTAACTATCCTACTTTGCGCTTGGCTGTTCGCCTCTTCGGGAAGTCGAACAATAATAGTAGTACTAGTATAGTGTATGCTTGTGGCAATCTGACACCGAATTAAGTGTTGCACGTCCACAACATTACTCAAAAGTTTCTCCTTGTCCTGCAAGCCACCACGCGCAAGCTTCTCCCGTCCTGCAAGCTTCTCCTCATTCGGCAAGTTGACGGGACACAGCAAAGTAATGCTAGTCCATACTGCCTCCTCTCTGGTTAATATGGCTTAATTTCAAATGAGATAAATACACTGTGTGTCACTGTATATTTGTAAAAATATGGTCAGTGGACTTCATAATACGCTCATTGCGCTCAATATATACATTTTCCGGTCTTTATACGGTCACAAGCTCACGCTGGCTGAGTATGTGTGTGCATGCATGTGTAGGTTGAGCACTTGAGCGTGACCGTGTGTGTTCCGTCGTGTGCTCGGACATGCATGCATTAGGGAGTCGCGCGCGTTTTTGCGTCCATCTGTACGTGTCACTATTGCATACACGTAGGGGGAATACGTGTAGGGGCCACTAAGGAGCAGTCAAATCACACAGTAAGTTAGTTAGAAGAAGCAACCATCATTTCACTCTTCAATGACACATACACAATATAAAATGGTTGATATGGAGAGAAAAAGAAAACCACTATATATACACTAGCAGAAGCCTAACACTACTAGGAAAATTCTCATAGGTAGACATTTAGCAGCAGCGTTGGTTAGATACCCATCGCTACTGCTATTTAGCAGTAGCGCCGGCCAGCACAAGCGCTACAAGTGCACGTTAGCAGTAGCGCTGGATTTCGCAGCTAGTGCTACTGCTAATGGGCCACGCTCTCGGGTCCCCGTTCCAGCTTTAGCTATAGCGCTGGGCCGCCTACCCCATGCTGCCGCTAAGCCCACCTCTCTGCTTCCTCCCGCGCAGGCCCGCACACCACCCCTCCCCTCACTCACACTCACATGCTCACACCAGATCGAATCCCTCAGTCGTCCCCCGATCCGGCCACCACCCCCGCGTCCTACTCCGGCAGCCCTCCCCTGCGTCGGCCCTCCTCCCCTGCCGGCCGCCCC
>NC_041383.1:69867285-69913051 GCF_002162155.2 Triticum dicoccoides
CCGCACCGGCCATCCTCCCTCGCCTGTCGCCCCCCCGCGCCGGCCCACCTCCACCGAGAGGTACTCCTCCCTCCTTCCTCCTCCTCCCTCCCTCCCTAGTTATAGTTATTAGAGAGTAGTTAATTTTTAGGTGTTTTAGTTAAATTTGTAGGTGTTTTAGTTAAATAATGTAGCTGTTTTAGTTGAATTTTTAGGTGTTTTAGTTAAACTTGTAGGTGTTTTAGTTAAAAAGGTAGGTTCTTAGAATAATGTAGGTGTTCTTAGAACAATGTTGAATATGTTTTAAGTGTATTTAAAAGAGTTTTAGGTGTTTTAGTTGTTTTAGGTGTAGTTAACAGAATTTTAGGTAGTTTCGTTGTTTTAGGTGTGCTTAACAGAATTTTAGGTGTTTTAGTTGTTTTAGGTGTAGTTAACAGAATTCTAGGTATTTTTTTAGTTAAAGCAATTTTTGTTATTTTTTTAGTTAAAGCAATTTTTCCTGTTATATGCAAATTTGCAGTGGACATGTCATATTTTGAACATGTCACATTTTGGACATGTCATATTTTTGCGAGTGGCCTATGTTTTGCCAGAAATGTCAATTCGTTTATGTTCTGGCAAATTTCAGGTGCTCGATTGGTCCTGTTTTTAGCAAAGGTCATGTCAAATTTTGCTATGTGTGTTTAATTTTGTTTTCATAATTAAGCATTTTTTTCTCGACGTCGACGATGCCTATCCTGCATCCTCGTCGTCGACTCTGCGGAGGACTCCTGCTTGAGCCGAGGGGCCATGTCTGGGACTAGGCTCTACCAGGCTGGTACTGGGTTGTGCTACCTTCTGGTGAGCGCAGCTGAGTGAGGAGCCAGCCCGTCATCGACCCGGAGCTTCTTTGGTGGTGGTCACATGGGCCTGCATCGGTGGAGAGGCTTCAGTCCCCCACGCAGGTGGTACAACACTGTGTCATGGAGGAGAACATGCACGTCCAGCGCTACTTGGTTGCGTTGGCGAATGGCCGGTTCTCCAATACCTGGCAGATTATTTGGGGATCTCACCGGAGCTATGATCTGGAGATGGTTCCTTCTCTTTGGGTGTCCACCGCGGCCCACTGAACCTAGAGGAGCTATTATTCGAGATGTATTAGTGATATTATATGATGATCTTTGCTACAAACTACTATATATGTATTCGATGATGGATTATTAATTACCTATTAGTTATTTGCTTATTGAATGCAAAAGATGAGTGCGGTTTGTGCTACAAAGTACTACATATGTATTCATGATGGATTATTAATTACCTATTAGGAAATGTATGACGACGAAAGGGAATTCCCTATGTATGATTACTGCAAAGATGAGCGCGGTCTATGCGACAGGCCTCACCTGGTAGAAGGTCGGCGCTTCAGCATCAAGCTCCAAGAGACCTTCGATGTTGATACGCTACGCAACGATGACAAGTGTTTTTTGTTATTTTTGCATGACTTCTCTGCTTCTTCAACGTGTAATTTCCGTCTTTTACAATTTGACTAGCTTATCCCATGCCATGCAAGACGCTATGTCTTGGAGAAGATGGGTTTTGATGATCATGAAAGCACGGAGACAAAGATAATTCAACTAAGGACCCATCATGGTTATGATTTTGCTGTAAAACTATACAATTCTGTGAACTCATCCAATTTTGGTTGCCCGAATTCGGAAGCCCTTTCGAAGGCGTATGATTTTCATGATGGTATGCTTCTCACCTTCGATCTTGGTGATCCTGTCATCGACGAATATGTTATGACCATTTGGGTCCTTGTTGACACACTTCCAGTTCTACCGCTGTGTGAGTTTCTTAAACATATTTACTAAGTAATTTATATTTTTTATTTCAAAATATTTGACAGCTTATTTTCATTCTTCAAAAAATGTACGAAGATGGTAGATAGAACCTACTACTACAATGATGAAGAACAATTAACTTATAAGGAGAAAGATGGTCTTATCACATTTTTTACTGATCTTGAGAATTACAATAGCTATTATCAAATTTCTGAAAATTATGGTCAATATGTGCCACTAGTGCACGCGGTGTGCTACGGTAACATCAATGGAGATAACATGGTAAGATTTTCTACTATTACGACATCCGTGCATCTTTTGCATAAATTTTTCTAAAACTAAACTACATTGCTAACTACAAAGTTATTACTATGTTTTTGAACAGAAAATCCCGATGGATTGTGTGCCTCATCTGATGTTGCCCAGAGGTCACATTGATGTTATGAGCTTACGTCCACCACGGCCAGGTCAGCCACAATTGCCCATTGGAAGTAACATTGTGTGTAGGCCAAGACTTGGAGACAGGATGATCTCCGTTCTTCATTATGGAGAGTTCAGTTTCCTTAATGAAGAGTCAATGCCTATCTTGTTTTATGATATTTTACCTAAGAGAGGGTAGAGTAGGTCATACGAGAGGAGTAGGTCCTAGGTAGAATGTGTTATTATGTGCTATAATGTGTTAGAGTTGCTGAGGAGGATGAGGAGATGTGATTATGACTAGTGACCAACTTGTTATATATATGATGTCTCATTGACAAACATTGTTTGGTGGTGATAACTACTGGTAATGAATATGCTATTTAAACAGACTAGTTCATGAGGAGTTGTTATTGTATAAAAGATATATCTGTTTAAACATGTCTAGCGCCAACATATTAAAAAAACATAAATATTAGCAGCAACGCTGCCCTAAAAATGTGCTACTAGTAGTTGAACTTACCAGTAGCGCTGGTCTAGAAACGCGCTACTGCTATAAAATAGTTGTAGCACTGTAGCCGTAGCGCTGGTCCTCGCGCTACTGGTAGCACAAAAACAAGCGCTACTGGTAAGCTTTTCTCTAGTAGTGTAAGCTACAAGCCTGCTTGCTTGAGTTTCTCTCTTCACAAGCATAGAATGACGGTAGACCCACCGCTGGTCACATATCCGGCTTGATCCTGCAGCTCGGGGAAGGGAACAATGTTCTACATAGACGCGGTCGACATCGGCGAGGGAGAAAACCCACAGTCGGTGCATCCCAATTGGGGGTCACCGCGGTATGGGCCGATGTCGCGTCCCAACCATCCTTCTAGCTACAACCCGACGTCCCAGGTAGTCCATCTTCCTTTTGGAGCCGGCTTGCTCCACTACCGCAGCTCCCCACGTAGCTCCATCTCCATGTCGATCTTTCTCTACTTCTACCGGCTTCTACTTGTGATGAGTTTATGTCTCATGAACTAGTGCGAGTACTATTATTCTAATCACACTTCTTCAATATCTTTGCCATCAGGGATGCTCAGCTCGATTTTAATGGAACTGCACAAAAGCATCATATGATCCGAGGGTGCCAGCCGTCTTTCCTTCGACAGGTTCTACTTGGCCAGGAAATTAAATCCTATTTAGGGTTTAGGGTTTAAGTCGTAGTGAACCCATTAGTAGTTTTTCTTTCGTACATGCTCTCACAACTTCTGTCTTTAGTTCTGAAGTAAATATTGGCTATGATCTGTGAATCATTGAGATGCATCAGCATGCGTGTTAGTTTTCCTTTGTATTTGATGGAATGTTGTAATAGGGCAACCTTGGGTAGGAATGAAAATGTACTAGAAAGTTTCCATTTTTCTGGAGAAAAAATGGAAACGGAGAGAAACCAATGTTTCTTTTTGTTGGATCGCACCATCGAGCAAAACCAACGTTTAAATCACGTCTGTCGCGTTCGTGTTTCACCCTCCTCCACGGCTCGACCCCACACGGTCGCTCGGCATGCAACTCACCGCAAACCCAGTATACGATAACTTTCACGCCCGTTGGTCGATGGATCGCGCCATGGAGTACCAGCACTACTCTACAGGAAGAGACTGACGAGTTGGGGGAGGACAGCTAGCTATAGCATAGACTCCCAAGAACTTTTTACATGCATGTTGTGGCCGGCTATTGCGACCTTTGAACGCGGAGCAGTCGCATGCACCAGGAAGCGGCACGGGCGACGCTCTATTGGCCGGTGCGCCGCTTCAATGCCGGCGCTAGTGAGAGGTCGCGTCCGCTCTGGCCGAGCATGAATGCAACACTGACCGTTTCGGGTGGGAAGCACGCACGGGTGATGCAGAGGGTTCGGGTTGGTCAGGAGCGGTCGTGGCAGCGGTCCGGATGCCTGCAAACAAGAGATGCTCTACGTTAATATTGCTGCGTATATAATTATAACAACGTAAATAATGTGCCAGTTGGACCAATATGATTGGAGATGGAGACGGAAATGGAATTTTACGTACACACAGATATGCATGTCTATGTCTATGTGTGTGTGCGCGACGACTCTCGCGACCTGGAAGCGGGGCGTGTTTTTGATCGAGTTTTCTTTCTTGGTACGTTAAAAAATTGTCCGCCAATTTTCGTTTATTTTTTCCGGGAATGTGCGTATTCTATTTAAAACCACTGCTATGGAGTGATTTTTACTCCATTATAGCCTCTTGTTTGATAGAGTTTCCCACATCTCGCTCTCTCACCCTCTCCATATCAAAACAAGATGACAGTGTCCACTCTATCTCTCTCCTCACCGGTGGTCACAGATCTGGCCGAATCCCGTCCGTTGCAGGAGGTGAGGAGGTGCAGTGTTGACGTTGTCGCCGTCGGCGATGGAGGAAGCCGATGCGCACCATCCTCCCAGAGCCGGCGCTGGCGCGGACGAAGGTCCTCCGCGCCCTTGTTCGGTGTCGTCGTGTGGGAAGATCCCGCTCGCCCGCCTAAAGCGACATCTCGCCCACCTGAGGTATAACTTCTTGTACTCGTCCAGCTCTCCAGGTCGCTGCATGCGGGTTTTCTTCTATGCGACTACTCCCCAGCTCCCCATGTATAGTAGCTAGGGTTCGTCGACTAGTCCAACATCACCTACTATTATAGAGGAAAAGCCACTCGAAAAGTTGTCCTGATTTATGCCTCGGCGGAGGTATACATGTTGTTTCGACAAAAGCTGAAAGGTGGTTGTGCGGCCACTGTCCATATGCTCCTATTGCTGCTACTAATCTAATACTATCACTGGTTAAATGAAGAAATGCTTTTTTTCTCGGGTATCCTGGTTTAGTTCCCATCAAGATAATCATGATGCTTCTGTTTGTTGGTGTAATTTCATTAATTCTTATAGACAATTGAGATGTCGTTGTTAATCTTGTAAAACAAAGTAACAACACTATATCCCTTTTTTATATTTTTGAAAACAGCGATGCGTATCTCCATACCCGGGCATGTCTTCCTCAATTTTAGTGGAACTGCACAAAATTGGATGGCCATTGTTGTTCCGCCTCACTGTCCTCTGCCACGTGGTTCTTCCTTCCTTGAGCTTGATCACTGAGAAGGAACAGACCACAATGAGGATTTGTCAAACTTCATAGGTGCCTCACCCAAACTTGATGCCAAATGGATGATGCATCACCACGATGACCTATCGATGCTCATGGTTGTGCCTCATGGTTGCGTTGGCTGGTGAAGCTGATCGATTTTCAATGAAAAACAATCTTCCTTCGATCAGTGCTCTTTGCTTGTTACCCACGAAGATGATATCCTTCGTCAATTCACCTTGGTTGTGTTGGAGACGCAGTCGTCTTTCACGTTGGTTCAATTTTATCACACAATTGGCTATGAACCAAATGTATCCTCGAAGAAGGATTGACGTTGGTACTAAGAGCATAAGTTTTGTATTGATTTCTAAGCCTTCTCACAACTTTGTCTCCAGCTCCCCTGTAATTTTATTTGTCCAACTATTAATTTTGATTGAAAAAATGGTGTGGACTAAAAACCCGGATGGATGTAGTAGCCCTCCATTTTTATTTACTCCGCATATTAGATTTGACTGAAGTCAAACTTTGTAAAGGTTGACCAAGTTTAGGTTGAACACAACAAACCATAATTATAAGAGAGGGCAAACTGTACATACTCTCAGACCTTTCTGATAATTGAAATTGAAAGTCTTTATTTGTACACACTCTCACACGTTTCCGATAAATTGGGGCATGTGTGGTTGTTCACTTAAGGCAGGGTAGTGTGCCGCACGTGAAGGACAGGAAGTGTGACCAGGACGTGTGGATCGTTAATTCATCAGAAGTACTCCCTCCGTCCCATAATATAAGATGTTTTTTTGACACCAACGTAATATGAAAAAACGTCTTACATTATGGGACAGAGGGAGTACTTAGTAGTTTTCTTCACTAGTACGTTAAATAAAGAGTTTCGTTTCGTACTTACACAATCTAAAATGATTGTTGTAGAGAGAATAAGAACACCACCCCACTATATACTGGTCGTATACACGAGTACTATATGGACGCAGCTACATTTACTTTAACCTGCCTTCGGGTTTATGACAGGTGGGCCCAAAATGTGGCTGGCCCACGTGTCATATAGCCAAAAGCAGGTGCAGTTAAGGAACCGGAGCTCAGTCCGTACTACAGTATATCTGTAAGCTGGAGGCTCAGCGCTTGTTCGCTAGGGTTTGCACTCTCCACACTCTCTCCGCACTACATATATATACACGCTGGAGGCTCAGCGTTCCTTTGCTAGGGTTTGCTATATTCACAATCTCTCACTCTCTCTTCACCAGATCTAAACAAAGACTGCGTTGGCCTCTTATCTCTCTCTCCCCCCTCACAGCTGGTGAACGAGGCATCCGGATCTCGCCGGATCACTCTATCGCCTTCGGCGAGGGAGGCAATCCACTGACGGTTGCGCTGTTATCTTTCACCCAGTGCATGTGCGGGAGGGCCACCGACCCCTTCTTCCTCGCTGCCGTATGTAGTGTGGGCAGATCCGGCCTCCTGCCGCACGCCTTGCCACATCCTGACGACCTAAAGTATAAGTTTCTTTGAAACCGTCATTGCTCTAGCTGCATGCGGATCTTTTTCAATCTGTAGTCGAATCTAGGTCTTGGTTCAAAGTGGAAAGAAGGGCGCGGTGGGGTGGAGCATGAATCTAGGACATGATTCAATGAGGAAAGGAAGGACGGAAAGTAGTATAGACTAGCTATCCAGTCGCTTTGTTAGTCGAAAAGGGAAAAAGGGGGTAACCCAGTACACACATCTGTAACGGAAAGAAACTGGGGGGTCGGGTAGTTTGTGCAGTACTAGATTTGTTGGCCTCCCATAAGAAAAAGGTTCAAAGAGAACAAATATGGGACCAACGCAGATATGCTGCTTGGTTACATACTCTGCATCACCCATTTAAACGTGTGCACGCACGTGGTGCTGGCATGTCCCATACAACTATTTTGCTGTTGTTAATCTAAGAATGCCGCCGGAAAATTGTAGCAATGCCACTATTAAAAGTAAATTAAATTTTTTAACGAATTTTGTTTTAAGACAATGTCTCTATTAATATGAATCAATGCAACCGTATTGGAAATGCTACTATCCAACTTTGTTTTCCATCAAGATAAGTTAGATTCTTCTTTCTGTCACTGTTTGTTTCATCCTCCTTTATCGGCAAGTAATTGTTTCCTTTTTTTCCTCTGTTAAAACAGGGGTATCTATTGAACTTGTTGCCGTTGTGACATTTTGCTTCGCTACGCGAAACAATTTGCTTGACTTCAGTGCAACTGCAAAAACGAGATTGGATTTCCTATTCGCTTTGGTAGATTCGTATTTTATTATGGTCGTCTCATGAAAGGTCAGTACAGGTCTTCGTCCACATGATTGTGCGGTGTGCTTTGAGATGTTGTGCTACTTGTATTGGTACTGTTTTAAATAAATGTTGAATTGAAGCTATTGTATTGCTGTCTTTTCCCATTAGGTAGTGAACAAAAATGGGACCAACCCAGACATGATGCTTGTTGCTTTGTTACAACAAACTCTGCATCACCCCCTTTATAAGTAGATGGAAGCACATATTGTTGTGGCGCCCACTCTCATCTGGAAATGTTTATGTTTTTTGTTAGTCTAATGCCACTGGTAAAATTAAGCAATGCCACTCTCAGAATTAACTACTGAATCTTATTTCAAAACTGCAACACTTGTTAGGGGTTGGCGGGATTACCATTTTTGTGCAGTTCAACTTGAATGTCACACCGGCGAGTCGGCGACTTTGCTTAATTCTGGTGGAACTGCACAAAAGCAGATCGAGATTTCATATATGTGTTGGGATATGTTCTAAGTCGTCCTCGCGAGCTGTTTCAAATCTTGATCAAGAAGGTCAGTACCGACTTTCATCCACATGATGCTGCAGTGTGCTTTGAGATGTTGTGCTACTTGTATTCGTACTGTTTTGGATAAATGTTGAATTGCATCTCTTGAACTACTGTCTTTTAGAATCAAGTGAGAAAAAATTGTTCCAACCCAGACATGATGCTTGTTTCTTTGTTACAACAAAACTCTGCATCACCCCATTTATAAGTAGATGGAAGCACATGTTGTTGTTGCGCCCAGTCTCCCCTGGAACTGTTCATGCTTTTTGTTAATCTAATGCCGCTGGTAAAATTAAGCAATGCCACTCTCGGAATTAATTAACTGCAACACTTGTTAGGGATTGGCGGGATTACCATTTTTGTGGCCGCGTGTTTCATCCTCCTTTATTGGCCAGTAATTGATTTCTTTCTTGCCTCTGTTAAAACGAATCAGTCGCATTGTTTTAGGAATGGTACTATCCTGGTTTGTAGTTCTTTCTACATGTTTAACCAAGGTATTGTTAAGATAATGTCTCTGTTAAAATGAATCAGTCGCATTGTTTTAGGAATGGTACTTTTTTGCTTTGTCGTTCTTTATAAATGTTGAAACAAGGCATTGTTAAGATAATGTCTCAGTCAATATGAATTAATCACACTAATGGAGAATTGCTACTCTCCTGCTTTGTTTCCCATTAAGGTAAGGTAGATCAGTAGATGCTTTTCTTCCGGGAGTACAAGTCATCAACCGTTATTTCTCAGTAATTGTTTCCCTTGTACCTATTGTTGCTTACAGGGATATCAAAATTAAAGCTCGATTTTATTCCGACTTTGATTTTAGTTGAACTGCATAAAAGGAGCCAATGTGTCCAAGGCAAACTGCTGCATTACTGGGTCCAGTTGGTCATTTCACTTTGCAGAAAGAAGCAGTCACTGTTTGCGCTACATTACAGAAGGAATGACCGAGAAGCTTTACAGAGTATTAGTAGACGCTGGTGACATGACTAGTCTGCAGAGAGCACC
This sequence comes from Triticum dicoccoides, assembly GCF_002162155.2. Taxonomy (NCBI): domain Eukaryota; kingdom Viridiplantae; phylum Streptophyta; class Magnoliopsida; order Poales; family Poaceae; genus Triticum; species Triticum dicoccoides. The sequence goes on from NC_041383.1 coordinate 69,876,442, forward strand.
GGCAACTCAAAAAGTGCCCAAACAAGTATTAGAAGCCATGACAGAACTCCACGATCATAGGCATTACAAATTTTTGAATGGGAAAAGCTTGTCAAAGTTTAATTGTTGATGTTAGCAAGAAGACATGCATTTGATATTTTTGAGTGGGATGCCCTTTGCTGTGAGCAGCGTCGATCATTTTTTCCTACTCATGTGTTCAGTTTAGAAGTAAACAGTTACTCTCCTGAGATATTCCTTTGTTAAGAGTTTGTTCTGAATATTGTCTATGTAATACCAGGCCTTCTGCAATATTTATTGGAGTTGGAAAACCTTGTCAAAATTTGGTCATTGATATTTTTGAGTGGGATGCCCTTTGCTGTGAGTAGCGTCGATCATTTTTTCGTATTCCTGTATTCAGTTTTAGAAGTAAATAGTTACTCTGCTGAGATATTCCTGTGTTAAGAGTTTGTTCTGAATTGTCTATGTAATGCCAGGCCTTGTGTTTGATTGCAAAGTTGAGCTTGGAATGTTGTGGCACTCAACATCACGAGCTGTTCACCGTGCCTTCTGAGAATAATGCTTCGTATTGTTTTGCATGTCGATCTAATGCCAGTGATTTGCTTGTTAAGAAGATCATCCTCTTCTGTTTTTTCCGTGCTTAAGAAGTTCATCGTCTTATGTGTCATTCATAGCCTATACGAGAAGTCGGGTAGGTTAGACGTGAAACCATATGATCTTCCGACCAACTCATCATCTTAGGCCGTGATTGGATCATCGTTTTCCAACAAAAACCGCTTTTCAAACTCACGCTTGTAAATAAAAGCAGATGGTCTCGGGCGAAGTGCTTGGTTGGTCGATTTTGACTAGTAGTAAAATATACACTGGCCTCTCAAATTACACGCGTAACCCGCCGGTTTTATTTACAGACCTCGGACCCTCGGTTTCATTACGCTTATATTTTACGCATTGTTTCTGAGGATGAGTAAACTACACTTGTATCCTAATACATGTGTGAAATAAACCTGAGCTCCCAAGCGTGGCCTTACCGTTTCATGCCGTCTCAGACTCTTGAAGGTGCTCATAGGTGTCCGATGATCCTGGCTTCCTGAAGGAGCAGCGGGCGCTGTATCAGACCATCCGTAAGGGCCCGCGTGGCCCTCTCTGTCGTCCTTCGAGTTGTTGCGCTCGCCGTGGCGCCGAGCAATAACATGGTCAACAAACATGAGAATTCAGGAGATGACTTTATTTTGATTGGATGGTAGTAGGGGCCCAGTAGGGCCATTGCCGTACGTACGCAAGTGCCTCCTTATTATGTACAACTATATATTTTTTTGCGTCCTCCTGGTTTCCTGACATCACGGTTCCACACCATTGTCAACCTATGTAGTCAATATAAACGAGAGAATTGCATAAGGTGCGGCCGACAGCTGGGACCAAGCAGCTCGAGCAGTTTTTGTGTTTTTGAGGCATGAGCACTGCAAAGTTTTTCTTGGCGATGTTTTCATTTTTGTTCAGAGGAGAGCAGGGTATTAACTGGGCGAGCTGTGGCCCGTCTAGCCCAGGCCAGATATCCAGCCCAGATGTTAATTTTTCAAGATGAAAATGAGTAGCCCAACTATACGTTTATTTGAGGAATACCCAGGCGAGGTCAACTTGTTATTCTCTGCCCCGCTGGGCTGCAAATTTTATGCATTAGACTTAACAGGAAAATGGGCTTTAAAAAATAATAAATGGTATCTAATTATAAAAACTAGGCAGTAACTATAAAAAATGCACCAAACACAAAATTAGTTTATAAAACATTATTTATGGATTTTGAAAATCTTAATTTTTAATTGTTGCGCGCGCAATGTTTCGTTGGATTTTTACGTAATACAAATTATATTTAATCTGACTAGAAATTTCAGGATAATAATATTTTGGATCCCATCAAAATGTGGGAAAATTTTATTGAATTCTGTCTTGAATGGTTGGTTGAAATTATTAATCATTGTCCTACCGAGAAAATGGGCTATAATTTTAACAAACTGTAAATGGGCTGTAGTAACATTCTTACAAATCGCAAATGGACTATAAATTCTCTACCACACACTTGTGGGCCTACTAAGTTGACGCATCCCCTAAAACAAGGTTGACGCATATGCAAGGCTTTGAAAACTTATTATAGTCAACACACGGTTCTAGCAGCAGTGGCCGTTGGATGTCTATCCAACAGATGTCGTGCTTCTTCTTCAACCTCGGATATACTAGCTTCGGCCGCCCAAAAAATGATTCCTCCCCCTGACATCTGGGGCGCACCGTTTCCGAGGCTGACCTGTGGGCCTACTAAGTTGGCGCGTACCAAGGGCTTTGTCAACTTAGTCAATATAAAAGATTCTAGCTGCAGTGACCGTACAATGTCCATCCATTGGCCGTAGTGCTTCTTCAACCTCTGGTCTTCTTGCTCCAGCCACCCAAAGCAGCGCCGGTCGTGCCGCATTTTCCTGCCTCTCGTGGCCGACTGTGATGCCACGGAGGCCTCACCGCCCCCTACTACTCCCACCGCTGTCCCAGGGCATCCCTCTACTCACCCACACCCCCTGTTATTCTGCGGCGACGACAGCCTCATGCCACAGCCAAACCAGTGAACCCTCGTACTCCTCTCCACGTGGGCATCCACTGCCGCATCTTCCCCGGCTCCACGTCTTGCCCTTCCTAGGCCTCCCTGTCGTCCACCGCCTTGGTGCTCTCGGCACGGCGTGGTCAATGTGGTCAACGACCGACTTACATTAGAAGAGTATTGTACGTGGAGAGGCTGACAGCTGGGTCCACGGCCACAACCCAGTTTTTTTGTGATTTGCCAAGTAAGTCGCTTGGTCAGGCCTGTTGGGCTGCAAATCTTTCATGACGAGAAGAGCTTCATTCGGCTGGCCGAGAAAATGGCCTATCAGTAATGAGAAATGGGTTGTACATTTTTAAAACACATCAAACCGGCAATTAGTTTCAAATTCTTTTTTTTCATTTCGAGATTTTAAATAGCATTGATTTTTATGCGTGGACAATTTGTTGGACTTTATATTGATATACATTTATTCTTAAAATCAGTTTGAATGTGACTCAAAATTTCGGGATTAAAAACAGTTCGGACCGCACCGAAATATGGAAAATTTCGTATATTTTTTTAACCGTGGCCACAATATGGGCTGTAATATTAACAAAAAGAATATGGGCTCCAAAAAAACCTTAAGAATTAGCAAATGGGCTGTAAATTATTAGAAATAATGGCAGATGGGTTGTATGCTGTTTTCCACAGATTTGAGGCTTTCCTAAAAAAAGGTTGACGCACAAGCAGTGAATGTTGGATTTCCATCCAACGGCCATCGTGCTTCTTCAATCTCTGCTCTTCCTGCTCCAGCCACTCAAACAAGCGCTAGCAGGATTGCCTGCTCCCTCCTCCTCGCGGCCGGCTGTGCTTCCGCGCAGGCCTCACCGCTCCACCATACTCCCATCGCTGGCCTAGCCATCCCTCTCCTCACCCACACCTGCTGTTATTCTCCGGCGACGGCAGATGAACCAGTAAACCCTCGTACAGTCGTACTCCCCTCCGCGTGAGAAACAACTACCAAGTCTTCACTGCCTCCGTCTCATTCCCTTCCTAGGCCTCGCCGTCGTCCACCGCCCTGGTGCTCTCGTCGCGGCCTGGTCAACACAGTCAACGATCGACATGCATCTGAAGTGGACTGTACATGGAGAGGCTGACAACTGGGTCCACGGCAGCCGCAAGGAAGTGCCTCCTTATTACGCGCAAAATAATTATTCCTCCACCCGGCAGCTGGGACCCACCGGACGGGCCACCATATTTCATGAAAAAAACGTTTCCCCCCTGACTGCTGGGACCCACCAGCTACATCTTCGCACGCAAGAAAGTGCTTGACAGTCAGGACCCACCTGGTCGAAGCGTACAGTTGTCATTCTGGTCGCGAATGTGTACGTACATACTGGTGGATGTAGAGGCGCGCACGTGTCATAGTAGAGGTGCGCACGTGTCATAGTAGAGGCGCGCACATAGCATGTTCACGTACGTACAACGGCCAGGGTGCAAGAAAGAAAATATGGCCACGTACGTACATATGGGCGGGGTGTCGAACGCCTACTCGCGCATATATACGTACGACCAGGGCTCGTGTACATGGCTAGGTCAGAACGGAGAAACAACGTCGTCGTCGTGTTCATGGGGAGCCAACCGGCTGGGTCGGAACGGAATGTGTCGTCGTGTTCATCGGGAGGGCTTGCACGGAACATGCGATGGAAACGAGGCCTGGCGTAATACAGAACGGAGGAAACGGCCTTGTGTTCGACCGGTCACGTTCAAAACGGGATCCTGTTCATCGGGAGGAGTCTGTCATACCGCAAAATGGAGGAAACGGACATCCTACTGTCGAAACGGGGGTCTTGTTGATCGGGAGGGGTGTGGCGTACTGCAAAACGGATGAAACGGACTTGTGTTGGAGCGCTAAGGTCGAAACATGGGTCCTATTCATCGGGAGGGGTGTGGCGTACCACAAAACGGGACTCCACGGGATAATGTTCGTCTCCACCGCCGACCTCCTCTAGCCTCCACGAGCTACTGTTCATCCACCGTCGACTTCCTCGAGCCTCCACCTGTGACTGCTTATCCACGAGCTCCTGTTCATCCAGCCTCCACCGTGCGCTACTCCACCGGCTACTGTTCAACCACCCCTCTCCATTGGCTCCTGTTCAACCACCCCTCCACGGGCTACTGTTCATCCACCCCTCCACCGTCTACTGTTCATCCAGCCCTCCACGGGGTCGTCCTGTTCAGCCAGCCCTCCACGGGGTCCTGTTCATCTAGCCCCAACCGGCTCGATCGATCGGGGTCCTGTTCATCCAGAGGCAACACCACGGGTCCTGTTCATCCACTCCCACCGCTCACTTTTCATCCACCCCCCCCCCGCAATGCTCACTATTCGATCGGCTTCAGTTAGCAGTAGTAGCAAAGGAATCGCTCGATCGGGTGCAGTTAACAGCCATCGATCTATTGCTCGGGTTCAGTAACGCGAAGCCTGCGGTGCAATCGCTCGGGTTCAGTTAGATCCCAACGCCTCGCTCGGGTTTAGGTAGAGCCAAAGCCTCGCACACACGCGCGTACGTGTACGAGAGAAACGCGCATCGCTCGGCCCCCAAACACCCACCGTAACCAGGAACTCCCAAAAATTTTCCTCGCCCTCGCTTCTACCATGGTTTTTTTCGTGATGGACGGCCCAAAGAATGTCATGCAGCTGCGTTTCCGGCCCGCCGAGGACGAAAAGCCCATTTTCTGTCATGATTTTTTGTCATAGAAGTAGGAGGCCACCACATCTATGATGATACCGGGTTTTTTCACAATTATCGTCATAGAAGTGTCATATGTATGACAGAAAAAAGTTTCATTCGGCCCAAAATGTCACGGATGTGTCTTTTTGTTGTAGTGCTCTACCCTCGAAAACTATTGCAATCCCCTATACTTGCGGGTTATCAGTTCCGTCCATGGAGAAGACGATAAGGGTGAAGGCAAATGGAGGAGGGAGGAAGAGCGTGCGACAACAGTTCCAAATTGATAGGGAAAGGCGAAGAGGTGGTGGACGGTTGGCACAGTATATGAAGAGGCGCCCTGGCCTACATAGACGTCCGTACGGAAATTGTACAAAATGACTCACCGTCGTCTCACTGACATGTTGGAATAGGACCACATGTCAGCGATGAGGCAAGTGGGGAGCAGACAGTTGCCATAAAGGCACACATTGATGACAAGGCCGTCCTGTCAGACCTAGCGCCTGCGTGGGATGGCTTTCGTCCCCCACACGAGCGAAGCCACTTCGCACCCCCACACGGTTGGTCCACCACACCGCTAGGACAACTCCAGCGCGTGCAACTCAGACACGTGCTCGACTAGCCCCCTTTCCCTTGACGCCCCCGAGCTACCCAACCACGGCTACGTGTTTTGTGCACCCAACAGCCGGATTTGGAGCGGATGCGGTCAGGCTTGAGCTCGCCCGGCTGTGGGAGGCCTCATGATATGTCTCCAATGTATCTACAATTGTTGATTGTTCCATGATGTTATATTATCAATCTTGGATGTTTTATAATCAGTTTATAGTCATTTTATCTCATTTTCTGGTACTAACCCATTGACATAGTGCCAAGTGCCAGTTGTTGTTTTCTACATGATTTTTACATCGCAGGAAATCAATACCAAACGGAGTCCAAATGCAACGAAATTTCACGGATAATTTTTATGGACCAGAAGACACCTAATGGGCAAAGGCTGCGCCTAAGGGGTGCTCCAAGGAGAGCACAACGCACCAGGGTGTGCTAGGAGGCCTAGGCGCCTGGTGGGTTGTGCCCACCTCGGGTGCCCCCCGGACTGCCTCTTTGCTCTATAAATACCCCAATATTCCACAAACCTTAGGGGAGTCGACAAAAATGAATTCCAACCGCCGCAGAGTCCAGAACCACCCGATCCAATCTAGACACCATCACGGAGGGGTTCACCAATTTCATTGGTGCCTCTCTGATGATGCTTGAGTAGTTCTTTGTTGACCTTCGGGTCCCTAGTTAGTAGCTATATGGATTCATCTCTCTTGCTGAATTCTCAATAAAATGGTCTCTTGGTGATCCATATTATGTAAATATTTTTGCGGTGAGTTTGTTGGGATCTGATGAACTTTGAGTTTATGATCAGATCTATCTTTTAATATCTATGAAAGTTATTTGAGTTTCTTTGATCTCTTATATGCATGATCTCTTATAGCCTTGTATTTCTTCTCCGATATTTGGGTTTTGTTTGGCCAACTTGATCTATTTATCTTGCAACGGGAAGAGGTGCTTTGTAGTGGGTTCGATCTTACAGTGCTTCATCCCAGAACCGATAGGTATGTATTGTTTCTACTAAGGATAAAACGATGGGGTCTATATCTACATAGATAGATCTTATCTACATCATGTCATCGTTCTTATTGCATTACTCCGTTTCTCCATGAAATTAATACACTAGATGCATGCTGGATAGCGGTCGATGTGTGGAGTAATAGTAGTAGATGCAGGCAGGAGTCGGTCTACTAATCTTGGACGTGATGCCTATGTAATGATCATTGCCGGGATATCGTCATGATTATTTGAAGTTCTATCAATTTCCCAACATTAATTTGTTCACCCACCGTTTGGTATTTTTCTCGATAGAAGCCACTAGTGAAACCTACGGCCCCCAGGTCTCTTTCTCATATTATTTGCCTTTACGATCTATTTTCCTTTGCTTTTATTTTCAGATGTATTAAATCAAAAATACAAAGATACCTTGCTGCATTTTATTATTATTTATTTTATTTGGCGTTCGATCTATCAATCTACTACAATTTATTCAAGTCCGTTTTGCCAACTTCTGGTGCTGTTACCCAAAAGGGATTGACAACCCCTTTAACACATCTGGTTGTGAGTGGTTGTTATTTGTGTGCAGGTGTTGTTTATGGTGTGTTGGCTGGTTCTCCAACTGGATCGATAACCTTGGTTTCATCACTGAGGGAAATACCTACCCCTATTGTGCTGCATCATCCCTTCCTCTTTGGGGAAATACCGACGTAGTCCTAGCAGACATCAAAAGGAATTTCTGGCGCCATTGTCATGGAGGGTCTTCAACATATACCAGGTTCCTAATCACAAATATCATCTCCTCGCAATTTACATTATTTGCCATTTGCCTCTCATTTTCCTATCCCCCACTTCACAAAAAATTTCCATTTTATTCGCCCCTCTTTTTTGTTCGCTATTTTCTTGCCCGATGTGTTTTTGAGTGCAATCTTGTTTGCTTTTATTATCGTCATGGATAGTTCTTCCTCTATTGCGTGCACTCCTGAGAATGAAGTTCTCAACTTTAAACAAAGGGGAGGGGAGAATTTGAAAGATGCTCGGTATCCAATTTGCAATGCTCATAATAGATCTATCCGTAAGGAATCTACCGTTGTTCTTCTTCGTTGTTTTTATGTGGGAATCACCACTTGGTATAGATTCGTCCTTGATATGATTACCGGTAGAAATTTCTTGATGTGTCCCTCTCTTGATGCTTTTTAAACTATGGGAAATTTAGTTGGCTCACCACCTCTTATGATTAATGAAACAACTTTGACTCTTGAGCATGTTATGGAAAGATTAGATGCTATTGAAAATAAAATGATTACCGAAGAGCATATTGAAAACTTGGATAAAAAGATTCATAATTTTTCTACTAAAATTGGGTCAAAAGCGGGAGAAGTTTTTAAGTTGTTAACAGAAAATGGGAACGTAATTCATGAAAGAATAGAAGAAAGCCCGTCTCGGATTGATAAACTGGAAGAAATCATTAGTAATTTGAGTACGGCTTTTGCTTCCGCTAAAACTATTTCCAAAACTCCAGTAAAAATTGGCAAGACTACCCAAGTTACTAAGAGCAAGCGTGCAACTTCTAGTAAAGAGGATCTTAAGATAATTAGTATCCACCCAGATTTAGTTGAAGTTATAAGAGATCCCTTTGGCAAGAATGAATTCTTGAAATTTGTTCCTAGGAGTATTGTCATTGAAAACCTCTATGCTAAATCTCTAAGGAATTCTAAGTGTTTGATTGGAGAGTTGAACAAATATGACAAAACTTAGATCCTTGCTTTATGCCTAGCTAAGGGCGTAAAACTATAGCGCTAGTTGGGAGGCAACCCAATGAATAAAATTTATTTTACTTTTTGCTTTCTGTTCTTGAGTGTTTGCACAATTATAGTACTATTATGATTGTGTTTTTTGTGTTTTAATTAGTGTTTGTGCCAAGTAAATCCTATAGGATCTTCTTGGGTGATAGTTGTTTGATCTTCCTAAAAAAACAGATACTTTTGCACTCACGAAAAGAATTGTTAAAAATCACTAGTGTTATATAATACCAATTCCTTTTGCAGAAGATTAATATACAAATTGCTCAGGTCGTCCTATTTTCAGAATTTTTGGAGTTACATAAGTATTCGAAATAGTCAGATTGCTACAGATTGTTCTATTTTTGACAGATTCTGTTTTCTTTGCGTTATGTGCTTATTTTGATGGCTCTGTGTTTTTCTTTGATGAGTTTTTGCCATAGAATAGTTGGAATACAATAGATATAATGCGAGAACAAAATATGAATTGTTTTGATACAGTACTTATAGTGGTGATTTTTTTCTTATACTAACGGATCTCATGAAGGATTTGTTGAGTTTTGTGTGATTGAAGTTTTCAAGTTTTGGGTTATCTTATGATGGATGAAGGAATAAGGAGTAAGAAGAGCCTAAGCTTGGGGACTCCCCGATTGGCATCCCCTCTTTCTTCTAACGACCATCGGTATTTTACTCGAAACTATATTTTATTCGTCACATACTATGTGTTTTGCTTGGAGCGTCTAGTATGATATGAGTCCTTGCATGTTTTATTTTGTGTTTTAAGTCTTGAATCCTTTCTGGACACACCTATTTGAGAGAGCCTAAATTATGTCATGACTTGTTAGAATTGCTATCTATGCTTCACTTAAATTTTTTATGAGCTATGGACTTGCTCTAGTGCTTCACTTATATCTTTTTGAGCACGGTGTGCTTTAGTATTTTTGAAGAAATGCTCTCTTGCTTCACTTAGATTTATTTGAGAGTTACTAAAATTTTCAAGAAATTCTCTCTTGCTTCACATAAATTAATTTGAGAGAAAGGAATTTTATGCTCATGATCTTTACTTATATTTGTTTGAGCTTATGAAAAGCAACACATGAAACTTTGTTCCAAAGTGATAGATATCCAAGATGGATATAATAAAAACTTTCATGAAGATCATTGGACAAAATAAACTTGATTCTTAGTAATAGTTTTGAGATATGATGATGTGATATGTGAGTTATGTTGATGAGTAATTATGCTTTAGTAATAATATTGGTGTTAAGGTTTGTGATTACCTACGCAAGAACGAAAGTAAATAATTGTGTAATGAAATTATATCCTACTTGTGGTGCATTATTCGGTGTTAATTTTTCTTAAAGCTCACTTATGAGATTATTTGTTTCTTGGTTGGTCGCTTCTCAATCTTTTGCTAGCCTTCATTTTGCACTAAGTATGATCTCTACTTGTGCATCCAAAAACCTTTAGATCAGTTTTGCGGTATTCTTTTGCCGTTCTAAGAAAATTTGTATGTGCCATCTCTAGTTTTCAAAATAAACTTCTCTTTTGTGTGTTCACACCGCTCGCAGAGCCGTGAGGGGTGGCTAATATTTTCCATGCTACATGTGTTATTCTCATGATGAGTGTTTATTACTTGTCATTGCACGAGAATAAGGCAAAGGTATTAGGGATGCCCAGTCCGGAAATGAAAATGAATTTACTTTATGTTGTCAAATAATAAATTCTTGGAAGTTGGTATGGAAGGCACCCGTGGTTAGCCATGGAAATTGAAAGTATGGTTGCTTGTTGATATGCTTGAGTATTTAAGTTATCAGGTCAAAACTAGACTATTACTTTGAATCACATAAAAGTCCAAATGTCCATGCTATAAAGAAAAGAAATATGATATGACATGTTAAGCAGCACTCCACATCAAAAATTCTGTTTTTATTACTTACCTACTCGAGGACAAGTAGGAGTTAAGCTTGGGGATGCTGATACGTCTCCAACATATCTATAATTTTTTATTGTTCCATGCTCTTATATTATCAATCTTGGATATTTTATATATCATTTTTTGGTACTAATAACCTATTGACATAGTGCCAAGTGCTAGTTGCTGTTTTCTGCATGTTTTTTACATCGTTGGAAAACAATACCAAACGGAGTCCAAATGCAACGAAACTTCACGGAGAATTTTTATGAACCATAAGACACCTAATGGGCCAAGGTTATGCCTGGGGGGGTGCTCTGAGGAGAGCACAACCCACCAGGGCGCGCCAGGAGGCCCAAGCGTGCCCCGGTGGGTTGTGCCCACCTCGGGTACCCCCCGAACCGCCTCTTTGCTCTATAAATACCCCAATATTCCAGAAACCCTAGGGGAGTCAACGAAAATCAATTCCAGCCGCCGCAGAGTCCAGAACCACCAGATCCAATCTAGACACCATCACGGAGGGGTTCACCACTTTCATTGGTGCCTCTCCGATGATGCGTGAGTAGTTCTCTGTAGCCCTTCTGGTCCGTAGTTAGTAGCTAGATGCTTCCTCTCTCTCACTGAATTCTCAATACAATGGTCTCTTGGAGATCCATATGATGTAACTCTTTTTGCGATGTGTTGGTTGGGACCCGATGAACTTTGAGTTTATGATCAGATCTATCTTTTTATATCCATGAAAGTTATTTGAGTTTCTTTGATCTATTATATGCATGATATCTTATAGGCTCGTATTTCTTCTCCAATATTTGGGTTTTGTTTGGCCAACTTGATCTACTTATCTTGCAATAGGATGAGGTGCTTTGTAGTGGGTTCGATCTTACGGTGCTTGATCCCAGTGACAGAAAGGGAACCGACACATATGGGGTGTATCTCTACATAGATAGATCTTGTCGACAACATGTCACTGTTCTTGTTGCATTAATCCATTTCCCCATGAACTTAATACAATAGATGAATGCTGGATAGCGATCGACGTGTGGAGTAATAGTAGTAGATGGAGGCAGGAGTCGGTCTACTAATCTTGGACGTGATGCCTATGTAATGAACATTGCCTGGATATCGTCATGATTATTTGAAGTTCTATCAATTGCCCAACAGTGTCGGTGTTCTGGGAATGAGGGTCCCCAGACTTGCCTGCCTGCGGCCTGTGGCGTGGCTCGGGTAGTGCCCCAGTACAACCTATCTTCATCGACTCAAGCTCAAGACCCTCGCGAGGGGCCAAGCCTCGCGGGGCGGACGACTGGAAGCTTCCTCTGGAGCGGCCTCGCCAGGCAGGCTCGCGAGGAGGCGGAGAGATCAAGGCGAGGGTACCTCGCGAGGTGCTCATGATGCAAGCCATGACGACCGAGGCAGGCGGGTGCCAGCCTGCGTAGTGTCCTTGTTTCCTCTTTGGTGCAAACGGAACAAACACAGACCCAGGTATCAGGCAAAGGCTACCGTTTCGGTGCAACAAGACCAAGACCAGCAGGGCGGCAGGATGGAGGTCACCATCAGAGTCTTTGGCAGTCGAAGATCAACTTTAGTTATGATAAGTGTACAAGATGTTCCCCTTCAAAATGGCCATTGTTTGCGCCCTTCCCGCTCAATATTTGGGAAGAGGGCTAGGGCCTCTATATATAGGGCTAGCCACCATAGTAGAAAGATAGATCAGATCGGGCATCTCGCATCTAGAGAGCTGGGATCGAATCATTCCCAAGAAGAGCCACACCACAAGAACATAGCTCGCGAGGCTGTTCTTCCTTTGTATTATTCATCATCAACCCCTGAGGCAATCCACACACCACACACTGGAGTAGGGTATTACACCACAATGGTGGCCTGAACCCGTATAAACTCCGTGTCCCTCGTGTTGTTCATCTTGCTAGCCTAGATTCTCAGCGAGGCTTTGGGACGTGGGTTGGTAGAGGAGAGATCTTCACGCGCACCCTAGAGTTCGAACCTCAAGGGTCTGCCGGAACCCAGCATACGACATTTGGCGCGCCGGGTAGGGGTGTGCAGGAATCTTTTCTTACGTCGTCTTGCTTTCCATCGTCTGTCGCGTCCATGGCTGATGCTCGCCGAGCCCGTGCCGAGCGTCGGTCTGCTCTGTCGCGTGCCGCCCACGCCACCACTGTCCCAGCGGGGAACGAGCAACATGCGTCGTTGCTGCATCCCTTGGTGCGGCGGGAAGGCCGCACCGCCACGTCGTCGCTGACTCCAGCAGGCTCGTCATCGCACGCTCATTGCGCTCCTGCTGACGCGCAGGCCGCGTTGCTCCTGGCGTGTGAGCTCCTGCACTACCGCCCCGTCGACGACCTCTACGAAGAGTGGCTCGCTCGCATCACTGAGCTCTTGAGCGCCGCAGGAGGCTCCCCTGCGCCGTCCCTTTCGCTGCATCGCCCTCCGTCCTTCATGGGCAACGCATCTCCGGAGGCGCCTCTGCCGCCTCCTCCCCAAGAAGGCGCCCTGGCTCCAAGGCGCGCGGCCCCTGGGCGAGACCCGCCACGCCCAGCGCCCGCGCAGCAAGAAAGGAGCTGCCAAGAAGTCCCTCGCCCTCAAGAAGGCGCTTGCGTGCTCCCCGCACCAGCTCGCCATGATCGCATTCCTGCTCCAGCGCACCAAGACCACGCGCTGCACATGGCGGCAGCGCGCGGAGACCCCCAGGATCAAGCCCTTCGTTAGCAAAGGCCCCAGGTGGCCACCGCAGGCTGTCGTGCCTTCACCGCCGACCCTGCAGAGTTCCTCCAGCTCTACGAGCTGGGCATCGAAGCGGCCAACGGAGACGAAATAGTCATGGCGAATTGGTTCCCCATGGCGCTCAAGGACGGTGCCCGCACCTGGCTCCTGAACTTACCTCCCAGCGCGATCTCCTCTTGGGACGAGATGCGCACCCGCTTCATCGCCAACTTCCAAGGCACTCGCGACCGCCCCCCGGCCATGAGTGACTTGCGCCGCATCAAGCAACAACCAGGAGAGACCCTGCAAAAGTACATCCAGCGGTTCAAGAACGCATGACTCAAGATCTCCAGGGTGACTGAGGAGGCCATCATCTCAGCCTTCTCTGATGGCGTCCGCGACATCAAGATGAAGGAGGTACTGGCGATCCATGAGGATCTATGCACATCTCTGGAGCTGTTCAACTTGGCGACCAAGTGTGCCAGGGCCGAGGAGGGACGCCTCTCCCTCCTCAAGCTTGCAGCTGCTGATCCTGAAGAGCAGAAAGCCAAGGCCAAGGACGTGAAGTGCAAAGGAGCAGTTGTGCTCGCAGCTGAGCCAGACAGCAAGCATGGCAGGGATCAGCCGGAGTCATCCAAGGGCAGCCGGTACTGCGTGTACCACGACCTCCACATTCACAACACCAACGAATGCCAAGAGCTCAGGGCCGTGCGAGAGGGACGTGGCGGTCGACGCCCCGAGCGCAGCGATTGGGGCTATGGCCGAGGAGGAGGAAGAGGTGGAGGACGATGGGAAGACCATGGCCCTCGCCAAGGGTGGCATGACCGACCTCGCGACGACCGCTGGCAGGACCAGCCTCGCGAGGGGGCTTGGAGGGATCAGCCTCATGAGGATCGTCCCCAAGGCAATGTAGGCCTCCCTCTTCTACCACCGCCACCAAGGAGGAATGAAGACTAGCATCAGGACGAGGGGGCGTGTGCTATCGCTTGCATCTTGGGCGGAGCTCAAGCCCCAGCCCCTCAGTGCATCTTCAAGCAGTTTCCTCATGAGGTGAATGCAGTCCTCCCAAAGCTCGAGGCCTCACGCCCTCTCGGGTGGCCCACGTGTGCCATCATGTTCAGCTCAGCGGATCAGCTCAAGTGCGTAGCAACAGCTGGGGTCCTCCCAATGCTCTGTTCCCCAGTCATCAGCAATGTGCATGTCACCAGGTCCCTCATCGATGGTGGTGCAGGGCTCAACACTCTGTCTGTCTAGACATTCAACAACCTCCAAGTGCCTTACGATTAGCTTCAGCCAACCAAGCCTTTCCCAGGTGTCACTGATGGTTCTACCACCCCGATAGGGCAGGTCCGCCTCTGTGTCACCTTCGTACAGCGCAAAAACTATCATACCGAGGTCATCGACTTCGACATCCCCAACATTCTCCTGTCGTACAACGCCATCCTCGGGTATCCATCCCTGGCCAAGTTTATGGCAGTCATTCACCATGGCTACAATGTCCTCAACATGCTAGGAAGTGGTGGGGTCATCACAGTCCCCTGTGAGGAGAAGGATGCAGTTTGTTCTCTCGAGCATGTCTTCCAGGCCACGTCAATCGAAGACCCGGATCGCAGGAGCGGGAGCCTTCCCGAGGCAGTTCCCAAGAAGAAGAAGACATCACCTCGCCCGAGCCCTCATGACGCAAGCACCTCCAGTGGCACGGCGCCAGGATCCGCGCCCGTTCAAGGGGCGCCTCCCTGCGTCGCATAGGGAGGCGCGCTCGGCGCCCTCCTCGGGCAAGGTTCGGGGGCTCTCTCCTGGAGGGCCACTGACTTTGCCAAGCTCACGAGGGAGGCGCTCGGGCACCACTTGGAGTCATGCTTCGCGGCACGTTTCCCTCAGGAAGGTACGAGGCAAGGAGGGTCCAAGCCTCAGGAGTTCATCACTAAAATCACCCAGGTGCTACAGGAGTCAAGAGTCATGCACGACAGCCACCGCTTACCCGCCATAGCTCCCCATCCAGGCAACGACGGAGGGCTACGCGTCTGCATCGACATACCAGGGCTCAACCGAGCCACGTCTCAGGAGCGCCTCTGGCCTTCGTGCGTGGGACATTGCGAGGGTCCTCCTCACACCTACGTATACATGCCTCTCGGCCTGCCGAACACGGCCGCTACTCATCAGCACCTGGTGAGGAGCATTCTAGAGGCTCAGGAGGTCAGGCACTATGCGGTCCTGGCAGAGATGGAGATGGTCCTCGAGGAGCCGCCTGGCCCCCCGGAGCCTCCCGAGGTTCCGGGCCCTGGGGGCTCGTGAGAGTCGGCTTCCTCACCGCGTGTCGTCCGCTACTCCGACATTCCTTCGTCTCCAATGGTATCAGGTGACATCTTTCAAGTTCCATTTCAGCCGGGAGCGCCCCCAGGGCCGCATCATTCCCAGGTCGCATGGATCCGTCCCTGCGGCATGTATCTGTTTTGCTCATGTCTTAAGTTTACCTTGCTAGGGGCACCCCTCGGGCTGCATTATCCCCAAGCCGCTCGGGCTTGACCCTGTGGCGTGTATCCCTCTCGCATCTGTCTAAGCTAATTTACTCTTCCATGCTTAACCTGCCTGTCGTAATCACCCGCTCGATTGACACCAACCTTTGGAGCTACTCACCCTGGCACGACACTTGTGCTTGGGTCCGTCCCTGCAACATCGACAAACCTGAGCGGCCGAGCTCTGGCCGCGGCAGCCCCGCAAGGCGCCACCTCACCAGGCCCTCAGTGCCCTCATCACTCCCTCAGAGCAACCAGTGGCTGGTCGACAATCGTAATGGCAATCCTTGTTTTCCTTGTGATTAGTTTACAAGGTCTCTCTAAGGGACAGTGTCGGGCGAGGCCTTCGCGGTCTCTCTCTCTCACCCGCACGAACCGCTTGTGCATTAAAGGGGGGCACCTAGGCATTGCGACTCATGGCTCTTACTGGCTCTCCAGCCCTCACCTCCAGGCCTTGTCCACGGCATCACGACCTGGCATACCAGCGACGGCTGAGCTCGCTCGAGGGCCGGGACCGGAGGATGTAGAGCACGAAGGAAAGTGCGAGAGAGAGTGAGGAAGCTCGCAAGGACCTCACCAGGCAACTCCCCAGTCGTTAACGCGTGGGTCCGGCGCCGCGCCAAGAAATGGCCCCAAGCTCCTGAGATAAATCACTCTCTGAAACTGCTAGCTAACACAACACCAACTCTGCACCTAATGCGGCCCTGTGATGGCGACGTTGCGCTCATTTCTCACCGAGTTATGACTACTTGAGCGCTAAGGGGGGCCTCCTAAGCATCGCGCCTCGGGGGCTCTTACTGGACCTCGGGCCGCTCACCTCCTGGCCTTGACCATGGCATCGCGACCTGGCATACCAGCGACGGCTGAAGCCTGCCTGGGGACCGGGACCTGTCAGCGTAGAGCACGAAGCCCTCGTGAGGTTAGAAAGAAGGAACCAAGCCGAGACAGGACAAGCATCTTGCACTGCCTCACGATAAGGATCATATTAACGGAAGGGATTACAAATGCTTTACATGCCCCCACGGGGTACTTCCTTGGTTCCTCGCAGGGAACAAAGGCGCAAATCCTAAGGAGCCCTAACTACAGGTGCCTCAGCAGCAGACGCCATCATCAACAGTGGGCCAGTGCGACCGGCACCAACCACATCCAGATCAGCCGCGCTGACCGCCGGGCGCACCAGCTCTGCTCCGGGCACGACGTGAGCTCGGGGGCTCGTAGCTGTCGTTGCTCGTCTTTGGAGTCAGGAGAAGCTCTTGGGAGTCGCTGGACCCCCCAGCGTGTCCGATGCTACCAGAGGAGCTGCTGGAAAGGCGGGCGACAGGCTTGGTCCTCGCCGCTCCAGAGCTCCGGCCGCTGTCCCTGGGGCAGCACGCGAGCCGGCGTCCTTCCGCGTCGAAGACCTTGAAGAACATCAGGGAAGCGCCATCGTATTCCAAATGAATCACGAGGGCGCCCCCACCCCCCCGTTCGGCAGAACCTGGCGATCTTGCCCCAGCCTCGGGTCATGAAGACTTTGCCAGGGGCGACGACCTCGACCTCCGCTCCAGCCGCGGGGGTGCTGCAGTCGGCGTGCTGCAGCCAGAGCTCGAGAGGCCCCCTCGGCGGCATCTCGAAGGCGAAGGAAGCAGGAAGTAGGATCCAAGAGCTTGGAGGCATGACGGCGTGAAGCACGAGCTCGTGGGAAGAGTCCGCGGCGTGGACTCCAGGGGGGACAACATGCATCGCCGTGATCTGTCGGCATCGCCGGCGGCGCGGGCGGTGGCGCTCGGCGCCTTCTTCCCCAGGACCGTCGTCCTGGGCATACAAGGGCAATGGATACCCGGGAGGAGGCCGCTCATACCAAGGCCTCGACGTCTCCTTTCAAGCACCCTCGTCGCGGCAACAGGGGACTGGCTGCTTCTTCAGTGGGTGTGGGAAGGGCCCCTCTCGGGGGGCCTTCCCCTTCTCTTCGGCTGAGAACTGGCTGATTGGCGCCAATGTCGCCGAAAGGGAGTGAAGAAGAAGAGGTGGAGCAAGGAGAGATGGACTGGAAGGGCTCGCGCCGTTCCGTACTTATAGCCGGGGCAGGACAACCGTCAGCCTCCATGATCGCAGGTAATCATTACTCATTTCTGCATGCAGGGACTTGTCATGTCGAACGGTTGCCGAGGTGTCATGGGGAAGCGGAGACGCCCACGTCCAATCAACCACCACGCGGCGCCCAAGTCCGCAGGCTGTCGGGGCCCGCGGCACTTCATACTTGCCCCTTCGCTTCTTCGCTAAGCCATGTCCGGGTGCGCCTTTGGCCCGGGGGCTACTGTCGACGTTCTGGGAACGGGGCTCCCCAGACTTGCCTGCCTGCGGCCTGCGGCGTGGCTCGGGCAGTGGCCTAGTATGGCCCATCTTCATCGACTCAAGCTCAAGACCCTCGCGAGGGGCCAAGCCTCGCGGGGCGGATGACAAGAAGCTTCCTCAGGAGCGGCCTTGCCAGGCAGGCTCGCGAGGAGGCAGATAGATCAAGGCGAGGGTACCTCACGAGGTGCTCGTGGCGCAAGCCATGACGATCGAGGCAGGCGGGCGCCGGCCTGTGCAGTGTCCTTGTTTCCTCTTTGGTGTGAAGGGAGTAAGCACAGACCAAGGCATCAGGCAAAGGCTACCGTTTCGGTGCAACAAGACCAAGACCAGCAGGGTGGCAGGACGGAGGTCACCATGGAGCCCAAGACGGCGTCATCATCAGAGTCTTTGGTAGTCGAAGAACAACTTTAGTCAGGATAAGTGTACTAGATGTTCCCCTTCAAAATGGACGTTGTTGGCACCCTTCCCGCTCAATATTTGGGAAGAGGGCCAGGGCCTCTATATATAGGTCTAGCCACCATAGTAGAAAGAGAGATCAGATCGTGCATCTGGCATCTAGAGAGCTGGGATCAAATCCTTCCCAAGCAGAGACACACCACAAGAACATCCCTCACGAAGCTGTTCTTCCTTTTTATGGTTCATCATCAGCCGCTGAGGCAATCCACACACCACACACTTGAGTAGGGTATTACACCACAATGGTGGCCTGAACCAGTATAAACTCCGTGTCCCTCGTGTTGTTCATCTTGCTAGCCTAGATTCTCAACGAGGCTTTGGGACGTGGGTTGGTAGAGGAGAGATCTTTGCGCGCACCCCAGATTTCGAACCTCAAGTGTCTGCCGGAACCCAACATCCGACAAATAGTATTTTGTTCACCCACCGTTTGCTATTTTTTCTCGAGAGAAGCCACTAGTGAAACCTACGGCCCCCGGGTCTCTTTCTCATATTATTTGCGTTTGCGATCTATTTTCTTTTGCTTTTATTTTTCAGATCTATTAAACCAAAAATACAAAAGTACCCTTCTATGTTTTATTATTATTTATTTTATTTGGCGTTCAATCTATCAATCTACTACAATTTATTCACGTCCGTTTTGCCAGCTTCTGGCACCGTTACCCGAAAGGGATTGACAATCCCTTCAACGGGTCGGGTTGCGAGTGGTTGTTATTTGTGTGCACATGCTGTTTATGTTGTGTTGCTTGGTTCTCCTACTGGTTCGATAACCTTGGTTTCAGCACTGAGGGAAATACCTACCGCTGATGTGTTGCATCATCCCTTCCTCTTTAGGGAAATACCGACGTAGTACAGGCAGACATCACCGCGCCGTGCCATGGACTAGCCGGGCACTAGGCCGGATGGCCCCGGCAAGGCC
Organism: Triticum dicoccoides; assembly: GCF_002162155.2. Taxonomy (NCBI): domain Eukaryota; kingdom Viridiplantae; phylum Streptophyta; class Magnoliopsida; order Poales; family Poaceae; genus Triticum; species Triticum dicoccoides. The sequence goes on from NC_041383.1 coordinate 69,895,960, forward strand.
GCAAGGCCGCATGCAGGTACTGACTCCTCCTCTAGCCGCTCGGATCTACACCATCGGCGGTCCGCCAGCAGATACATGGATGGCGGTCGGCCAGGCTCCGTGTTGGCCCAAAATCTCGTCAGTGCACCATTGCCACTCATTACGTGCGACGACTGCCCAAAGAAGGTCTTGTGCCATGTGTCTGCAACACCGAAACATCCCGGATAGGTGTTCATCAAGTGCTGAACCGATGGGGTATGTGCTGTTGGAAATATGCCCTAGAGGCAATAATAAATTGGTTATTATTATTATATTTCCTTGTTCATGATAATCGTTTATTATCCATGCTATAATTTTATTGATAGGAATCTCAGATACATGTGTGGGTACATAGACAACACCATGTCCCTAGTAAGCCTCTAATTGACTAGCTCGTTGATCAATAGATGGTTACGGTTTCCTGACCATGGACATTGGATGTCGTTGATAACGGGATCACATCATTAGGAGAATGATGTGATGGACAAGACCCAATCCTAAGCCTAGCACAAAGATCGTAGTTCATATGCTAAAGCTTTTCTAATGTCAAGTATCATTTCCTTAGACCATGATATTTTGCAACTCCCGGATACCGTAGGAATGCTTTGGGTGTACCAAACGTCACAACATAACTGGGTGGCTATAAAGGTGCACTACAGGTATCTCCGAAAGTGTCTGTTGGGTTGGCACGAATCGAGACTGGGATTTGTCACTCCGTGTAAACGGAGAGGTATCTCTGGGCCCACTCGGTAGGACATCATCATAATGTGCACAATGTGACCAAGGGGTTGATCACGGGATGATGTGTTACGGAACAAGTAAAGAGACTTGCCGGTAACGAGATTGAACAAGGTATCGGTATACCGACGATCGAATCTCGGGCAAGTACTATACTGCTAGACAAAGGGAATTGTATACGGGATCGATTGAGTCCTTCACATCGTGGTTCATCCGATGAGATCATCATGGAACATGTGGGAGCCAACATGGGTATCCAGATCCCTCTGTTGGTTATTGACCGGAGAACGTCTCGGTCATGTCTGCATGGTTCCCGAACCCGTAGGGTCTACACACTTAAGGTTCGATGACGCTAGGGTTATAAAGGAAGTTTGTATGTGGTTACCGAATGTTGTTCAGAGTCCCGGATGAGATCCCGGACGTCACGACGAGTTCCGAAATGGTCCGGAGGTAAAGATTTATATATGGGAAGTCCTGTTTTGGTCACCGGAAAAGTTTCGGGTTTTATCGGTAACGTACCGGGACCACCGGGAGGGTCCCGGGGGTCCACCAAGTGGGGCCACCGGCCCCGAAGGGCTGCATGGGCCAAGTGTGGGAGGGGACCAGCCTCAGGTGGGCTGGTGCACCCCCCCACAAGTGCCCAAGGCACCTAGGGTTTGGGGAGGGGGCGCCCCACCTTACTTGGGGGGAAAGTTTCCCCCCTCTTCCCCCTTGGCCGCCACCCATAGATGGTATTGGGGCTGCCGCACCGCTTGGGGTGGAAACCCTAGAGGGGGCGCACCCCCTCCCTCTCCCCTATATATACTTGAAGGTTTTGGGGCTGCCAACACATGAGTTTCTTCTCCTGTAGGCGCAGCCCTACCTCTCTCCCTTCTCCTCTCCCGCGGTGCTTGGCGAAGCCCTGCAGGATTGCCACGCTCCTCCACCACCACCACGCCATTGTGCTCCTGATGGACGGAGTCTTCCTCAACCTCTCCCTCTCTCCTTGCTGGATCAAGGTGTGGGAGACGTCACCGGGCTGTACGTGTGTTGAACGCGGAGGTGCCGTCCGTTCGGCACTAGGATCTCCGGTGATTTGGATCACGACGAGTATGACTCCTTCAACCCCGTTCTCTTGAACGCTTCCGCTTAGCGATCTACAAGGGTATGTAGATGCACTCTCCTTCCCCTCGTTGCTGGTTTCTCCATAGATAGATCTTGGTAACACGTAGGAAAATTTTGAATTTCTGCTACGTTCCCCAACAGTGGCATCATGAGCTAGGTCTATTGCGTAGATTCTTTGCACGAGTAGAACACAAAGTAGTTGTGGATGTTGATTTTGTTCAATATGCTTACCGTTACTAGTCCAATCTTGTTTCGACGGGATTGTGGGATGAAGCGGCCCGGACCGACCTTACACGTACACTTACGTGAGACAGGTTCCACCGACTGACATGCACTTGGTGCATAAGGTGGCTAGCGGGTGCCAGTCTCTCCCACTTTAGTCGGAACGGATTCGATGAAAAGGGTCCTTATGAAGGGTAAATAGCAATTGGCATATCACGTTGTGGTTTTGCGTAGGTAAGAAACGTTCTTGCTAGAAACCCATAGCAGCCACGTAAAACAAGCAAACAACAATTAGAGGACGTCTAACTTGTTTTTGCAGGGTATGCTATGTGATGTGATATGGCCAAGAAGAATGTGATGAATGATATGTGATGTATAAGATTGATCATGTTCTTGTAATAGGAATCACGACTTGCATGTCGATGAATATGACAACCCGCAGGAGCCATAGGAGTTGTCTTTATTTATTGTATGACCTGCGTGTCATTGAACAACGCCATGTAATTACTTTACTTTATTGCTAACCGGTAGCCATAGTAGTAGAAGTAATAAGTTGGCGAAACAACTTCATGGAGACACGATGATGGAGATCATGGTGTCATGCCGGTGACGATGATGATCGTGGAGCCCCGAAGATGGAGATCAAAAGGAGCAATATGATATTGGCCATATCATGTCACTATTTGATTGCATGTGATGTTTATCATGTTTATACATCTTATTTTCTTAGAACAACGATAGTAAATAAGATGATCCCTCATTAAAATTTCAAGAAAGTGTTCCCCCTAACTGTGCACCGTTGCGAAAGTTCGTCGTTTCGAAGCACCACGTGATGATCGGGTGTGATAGATTCTTACGTTCACATACAACGGGTGTAAGCCAGATTTACACACGCGAAACACTTAGGTTGACTTGACGAGCCTAGCATGTATAGACATGGCCTCGGAACACAAGAAACCGAATGGTCGAGCATGAATCGTATAGAAGATACGATCAACATGAAGATGTTCACCGATGATGACTAGTCCGTCTCACGTTATGATCGGACACGGCCTAGTTGACTTGGATCATGTAATCACTTAGATGACTAGAGGGATATCTATCTGAGTGGGAGTTCATAAGATGAACTTAATTATCCTGAACATAGTCAAAAGCCCTTTGCAAATTATGTCATAGCTCGCGCTTTAGTTCCACTGTTTATATATGTTCCTAGAGAAAATATAGTTGTAAGTTGACAGTAGCGATTATGCGGACAGTAGAAAGCTTATGTCCTTAATGCACCGCTCAGTGTGCTGAACCCCAAACATTGTTTGTGGATGTTGCGAACATCGGACATACACGTTTTGATAACTACGTGATAGTTCAGTTAAACGGTTTAGAGTTGAGGCACCAAAGACGTTTTCGAAACTTTGCGGAACATATGAGATGTTTCGAGGGCTGAAATTGGGATTTCAGGCTCATGCCCACGTCAAGAGGTATGAGACCTCCGACGATTTTCTTAGCCTGCAAACTAAGGGAAAAAAGCTCAATCTTGAGCTTGTGCTCAGATTGTCTGAGTGCAACAATCACTTGAATCGAGTGGGAGTTGATCTTCCAGATGAGATAGTGATGTTTCTCCAAAGTCATTGCCACCAGGCTGCTAGAGCTTCGTGATGAACTATAACATATCATGGATAGATATGATGATCCTTGAGGTATTCGCGATGTTTGACATCGCGAAAGTAGAAATCAAGAAGGAGCATCAATTGTTGATGGTTGGGAAAACCACTAGTTTCAAGAAGGGCAAGGGCAAGAAGGGATACTTCATGAAACGGAAAAACAGTTGCTGCTCTAGTGAAAACCCAAAGGTTGAAGCTTAACCCGAGACTGAGTGCTTCTGTAATAAGGGGAACAACCACTGGAGCAGAATTACCCTAGATACTTGGTAGATAAGTAGGCTGGTAAGGTCGATAGAAGTATATTGGATATACATTAAGGTAATGTGTACCTTACTAGTACTTCTAGTAGCACCAGGGTATTAGATACTAGTTCGGTTGCTAAGTGTTAGTAACTCGAAATAAAAGGCTACGGAATAAACGGAGACTAGCTAAAGGTGAGCTGACGATATGTGTTGGAAGTGTTTCCAAGGTTGATGTGATCAAGCATCGCACGCTCCCTCTACCATCGAGATTGGTGTTAAAATAATTGACATTTGGTGTTTGCGTTGAGCATAGACATGATTGGATTAGGTCTATCGCAATATGGTTATTCATTTAAGGAGAATAATGGTTACTCTATTTATTTGAATAATACCTTCAATGGTCTTGCATCTAAAGGAATGGCTTATTGAATCTCGATCGTAGTGATACACATTTTCATGCCAAAAGTATAAGATAGTAATGATAGTACCACTTACTTGTGGCACTGCCATGTAAGTCATATTGGTATAAAACGCATGAAGAAGCTCCATGTTGATGGATCTTTGGACTCACTCATTTTTGAAAAGTTTGAGACATGCGAACCATGTCTATTGGTTTATACGCATGAAGAAACTCCATGCAGATGGATCGTTTGGACTCACTTGAGATATGCAAATCATACCACATGGGCAAGATGACTAAAAGCCTCGTTTTCAGTAAAATGGAACAAGATAGCAACTTGTTGGAAGTAACACATTTTGATGTGTGCAGTCCAATGAGTGCTGAGGCATGCAGTGAATATCGTTCTGTTCTTACTTCACAGATGATTCGAGTAGATGTTGAGTATATTTACTTGATGAAACACAAGTCTGAATTATTGAATGGTTGATGTAATTTCTGAGTGAAGTTGAAGATCATTGTCACAAGAGGATAAAATGTCTATGATATGATCATAGAGATGAGTATCTGAGTTACAAGCTTTGGCACGCAATTAAGACATTGTGGAAATTGTTTCACAATTAATACCGCCTGGAACACCATAGTGTGATGGTGTGTCCGAACATCATAGTTGCACCTTTTTGGATATGCTGCGTACCATGATGTCTCTTATCGAATTACCACTATCGTTCATGGGTTAGGCCTTAGAGACAACCAAACTCACTTTAATAGGGCACCACGTAATTTCGTTGAGACGACAGCGTTTGAACTATGGTTTGGAGAAAGCTAAGTTGTCGTTTCTTAAAAGTTTGGGGCTATGACGCTTATGTGAAAAAGTTTCAGGTTGATGAGCTCAAACCCAAAGCGGATAAAAATGCATCTTCATAGGACACCCAAAACAGTTGGGTATACCTCCTATCTCAAATCCGGAAGCAAAAGTAATTGTTCCTAGAAAACGGGTCCTTTCTTGAGGAAAAGTTTCTCTCAAAAGAATTGAGTGGGAGGATGGTGGAGACTTGATGTGGTTATTGAACCGTCACTTCAACAAGTGAATAGCAGGGCACAGGAAGTTGTTCCTGTGGCGCCTACACCAATTGAAGTAGAAGCTTATGATAGTGATCATGAAGTTTTCGATCAATTCACTATCGTACCTCGTAGGGTGACAAGGATGTGTTCTACTTCAGAGTGGTATAGTAATCCTATCTTGAAGGTCATGTTGCTAGACAACAATGAACCTACGAGCTATGGAGAAGCGATTGTGGGCCCAAATTCGGACAAATGGTTAGAAGCCATGAAATCCGAGATAGGATCCATGTATCAGAACAAAGCATGGACTTTGGTGGACTTGCCCGATGATCGGCAAGCCATTGAGATAAATGGATCTTTAAGAAGAAGACGGACAAGGACAGTAATGTCACCGTCTATGAAGCTCGACTTGTGGCGAAGAGTTTTTCACAAGTTCAAGGAGTTGACTACGATGAGATTTTCTCATGCGTAGTGATGCTTAAGTCCGTCGGAATCATGTTAGCATTAGCTGCATTTATGAAATCTGGTAGATGGATGTGAAGACGAGTTTCCTTACCAGTTTTCGTAAGGAAAGGTTGTATGTGATACAAATCAAAATGGTTTTGTCGACCCTAAGGATGCTAAAAGGTATGCTGGCTCTAGCGATCCTTCTAAGGACTGGAGTAAGCATCTCGGAGTTGGAATGTGCGCTTTGATGAGATGATCAAAGATTTTGGGTTTATACAAAGTTTATGAGAAACTTGTATTTCGAAAGAAGTGAGTGGGAGCACTATGGAATATCTGATGAGTATATGTTGTTGACATATTGTTGATCAGAAATGATGTAGAATTGCTAGAAAGCATATAGGGTTATTTGAAAAGTGTTTTCAATGGAAAACCTGGATTAGGCTACTTGAACAATAAGCATCAAGATCTATAAGATAGATCAAAATGCTTAATAATACTTTCAAATGAGCACATACCTTGACATGATATTGAAGGTGTTCAAGATGGATCAGTCAAAGAAGGAGTTCTTGCCTGAGTTGTAAGGTATGAAGTTAAGAGTTAAAGCTCGATGACAGCAGAAGAGAGACAAAGGATGAAGGCCAACCCCTACGCTTCAGACGTAGGGTCTATAGTATGCTATGCTGTGTACCGCACCGGAAGTGTGCCTTGCCATGAGTCAGTCAAGGGGTACAAGAATGATCCAGGAATGGATCATTGGACAGCGGTCAAAATTATCCTTAGAAGAATAGGGAAATGTTTCTCGATTATGGAGAAGATAAAGAGTTCGGCGTAAAGGGTTACGTCGATGCAAGCTTTAACACCTATCTGAATGACTCTGAGTAGGAAACTGGATACGTATAGTGGAGCAACCATTTGGAATAGCTTCAAGTGGAACGTGGAAGCAGCATTTACAATATGACATAGAGAATTGCAAAGTACATACGGATCTAAATACTGCAGACCCGTTGACTAAAACTTCTCTCACAAGGAAAACATGATCAAACCCCAGAACTCATTGAGTCTTAATCACATGGTGATGTGAACTAGTTTAGTGACACTAGTAAACTCTTTGGATGTTGGTCACATGGCGATGTGACCTATCAGTGCTAATCACATAGCGATGTGAACTAGATTATTGACTCTAGTGCAAGTGGGAGACTGTTAGAAATATGCCCTAGAGGCAATAATAAATTGGTTATTATTATTATATTTTCTTGTTCATGATAATCGTTTATTATCCATGCTATAATTGTATTGATAGGAAACTCAGATACATGTGTGGGTACATAGACAACACCATGTCCCTAGTAAGCCTCTAATGGAAAAGTTTCGGGTTTTATCAGTAACGTACCTTAGATGGGATTGGGGCTGCCGCACCCCTTGGGGTGGAAACCCTAGCGGGGGCGCACCCCCCTCCCTCTCCCCTATATATACTTGAGGGTTTTGGGGCTGCCAACACATGAGTTTCTTCTCCTGTAGGCGCAGCCCTACCTCTCTCCCTTCTCCTCTCCCGCGGTGCTTGGCGAAGCCCTGTCGGATTGCCACGCTCCTCCACCACCACCACGCCGTTGTGCTGCTGCTGGACGGAGTCTTCCTCAACCTCTCACTCTCTCCTTACTGGATCAAGGCATGGGAGACGTCACCGGGCTGTACGTGTGTTGAACGCGAAGGTGCCGTCCGTTTGGCACTAGGATCTCCGGTGATTTGGATCACGACGAGTACGAATCCTTGAACCCCATTCTCTTGAACGCTTCCGCTTAGCGATCTACAAGGGTATGTAGATGCACTCTCCTTCCCCTCGTTGCTGGTTTCTCCATAGATAGATCTTGGTGACACGTAGGAAAATTTTGAATTTCTGCTATGTTCCCCAACATGTGCTACTTTAGCTTCGGTTGTGCTTTCGGGTTAGACTATTTGTGCTAAATTAAAATTTTATTGTGTAGAATGGATGCAAGTTTTGGTATTGGGAAGAAGAGTACATTGATATATTGATAAAGCACAATTTAGTAGATGTTCTAGCACTTTTTGCTAGCATAGAGGCTAGAGATGAGAGTAGTGCACTTGTTGATAGAATGGAGGCTACACACGAGACTACATGTGAGGAAGCAATGTCTACTTCTTTACACTCGAAGAAGAAATAAGCACGCAAGATCGTGCCTCTACAGATCAACAATGAATGCATCGAGAAGGCACTAATTCAACTTACAGGAGCAGTTATGGAAGTTGGATATCTTCTAAAATATATTCTTGTGGTTCTTGTTTTCTTTGGTCTTGCTTTTCTAGTAAAAAATTGGTGATGTATTTCCATGTACCAAAAATCAATGATGAAAAAAAAGATATGTGTTTGCAAAGAAAAATGTACACGGCCGGGAAGGATCCGCGCGTTGGGTGCACGGCCACCACATCCAAGAAATGGCCCGGACACGACCCCGTTGCCCTACCCAAACGGACAGAATCCGGGAACAATAGAGGTCTGTTTGGGGCCATGTGTTGGAGTTGGCCTTACAAGTGGGACCGCAGTTGAGGAAACTGACTATCGGCAAAGCCGCACCTCGCCCGCCACGCGATGGCTGAGTTAAAGAAACGAGGATGTTGAAGAGATAGATGTAGCACAGACTCCAAGAAATATGGTGTCAGATGGAAGTCGTGCTGGCGGCGTGTGTGATACTCCTAGACGTGAATGCTTGTTCTCGCCCATGCCACCCTAAGGATGCAAGGTGCTGGTTACGTACAGTGAACACATTAACATATGGCCCACCTCACACTGTGGCCAAATTTCCTGGAGTCTGTGCTAGGTTAAAAAGTGTTCTTTGTGAGGGTGGGTGGATGGTCTCAAGTTTGAAACTTCTTGTATTACGTATACTAATAACCCACAAGTATAGGGGATCGCAACAGTTTTTGAGGGTAGAGTATTCAACCCAAATTTATAGATTCGACATGAGCGGAGCCAAAGAATATTTGATGGTATTAGAATCTGAGTTGTCAATTCTACCACACATGGAGATTAATTATCTGCAACAAAGTGATCAGCAACAAAGTAGTATGATAGTTTTGATAATAGTAGTAGTAGCAACGGTAACGGTAACATTGATAGTAGTAATTTAGTAGCAAGTGCAACAATAACAACAGGAGTAGTAACTTAGCAAGATCAATATAGGATAAATTCGTAGGCATTGGATCGGTGACTTGTTGGATGATATTCATCATGAGACAGTTATAACTTAGGGCGAAATGACACCAGCTCAAGTTCGTCAATGTAATGTAGGCATGTATTTCGTAAATAGTCATACGTGCTTATGGAAAGAACTTGCATGACATATTTTGTCCTACCCTCCCGTGGCAGCGGGGTCCATATTGGAAACTGAGGTATATTAAGGCCTCCTTTTAATAGAGAACCGGAACAAAGAATTAACACATAGTGAATACATGAACTCAAACTATGGTCATCACCGGGACCGGTCCCGTCTATTGTCACTCCGGGGTTGCCGGATCATAACATGTAATAGGTGACTATAACTTGCAAGTTCGGATCTATCACATGGACATAATGATGATAACATAAACGGTTCAGATCAGAGTTCATGGCACCCGAGCCCAAAGTGACAAGCATTAAGCATGGCAAAGTCATAGCAACAATAATTTTATAACATAGTGGATACTAGGGATCAAACCCTAACAAAACTAACTCGATTACATGATGAATCTCACCCAACTCCTCACCGGCCAACGAGCCTATGAAGGAATTACTCACTCCCGGTGGGGAGCATCATGGAATTGGCGATTGCGAAGGGTTGGTGATGGTGAAGAACGAAGATCCCCCTCTTCGGAGCCCCAAACGGACTCCAAATCTGGCCTCCCGATGAAGAACAGGAGGTGACGGCAGATCCGTCTTGTGGATCACAATTATTCTTTTCACCCTGATTTTTTCTAGAAAAATAGTATTTTATAGCGTCGGTTTCAGGGTCAGCGGGGCCACCAGGTGGGGACAACTCACCTGGGCATGCCAGGAGAGGGGGGAGCACCCTGGTGGGTTGTGCCCATGCAGGTGCCCCTCTCCGGTAGGTCTTGGCTCCAGAAATTCTTGTTTATTGTGTAAAAAATCCTCGCACTGTTTCATTCCATTTCGATAACTTTTATTTCTACAAAAAAACAACACCATGGTAGTTCTGCTGAAAACAACGTCAGTCCGGGGTTACTTTCATTCAAATCATGCAAATTAGGGTCCAAAACAAGAGGAAAAGCGTTAGGAAAAGTAGATACGTCGGAGACGTATCAACTCCCCCAAGCTTAACCCTTTGCTTGTCCTCATGCAATTCAGTTGATAAATTGATAGTGAAAAAGAAAAACTTTTATGAACTCTTTTGCTCTTGTTTGCATAAATAAGCTTAAACAGCACCCAGGTTTTCAGCCAACATTATAACTAACCATGCCGAGAATAACTTTTAAAGACTATATTAACTCATATCAATGACATAATTAGCTATAGCGAGCAATAATAAGATATCTCAAACATCAACATGTTGTCGAAACAACCATGATATAATATGACAATAGTGGTATCTCCCAAGCCTTTCTGAGACCGCGAAACATAAATGCAGAGCACCTCCAAAGTTCAAGCAGCGACTAAACATTCTAATTCATGGTAGAAAAGATCCAGTCATGATGCACCCAATGTCGGAGTACAAAAGTAGGGGCTCTCTTTTGTACCCCTTTAATTGTGCACGGGCAGTCAAAGCCGCGCCCGCAACCACACTTAACACGGCAGAGGAGGGAAGCCAAAGGCACAAGACGAGCAAAACCAGAAGACAGAGATGCAAAGAGCAAGAGAGCGAGGTGGACTCCCCTGGAAAGACCCTTGCCGGGGCAGCCTCCGCAGCCCCGTCAAGAGCCTTGCTGGGGCAACTTGCCCAGCGCCAGCAGAGCGCCCCACCCTTGAGCCCAAGGGTTCCAACGCCATCAACAACATTGGAAACAAGGCTTCGGAGGCACCTCCATGGTGGCATGCAGATATTTGTGAAGACCAAAAGCATGCAAGATCAGATAAGGACCAGGAGACGACGATCCTCGGAAAAATCCCTGCCGAGGAAATCCCCGGGACCTTCGGCAAGATGCTTGCCGGGGACGACCGCGATGTCACGGCAAGACCCTTGCCGGGACCCCGGCAAGACCCTTGCCGAGGACATCTGTGGGGCCGCAGTCAGGCCCACATCCGCCAAGACTCCACTGCCGTTCCCATGCAGCTGCCGGTCCAGCGAGCTAGGCGAGCACCTGCGTGGCGACGTGTGCCCTCTAGACCAACTCAGCAAGCACCTGCGTGGTGGCATGCAGATCTCCGTGAAGACACTGCCACCGCACCAGCTCAGCAGCCTGCCAGCCTACATGGCACCACGAGCCTCGTTGGCCTAGACGCGTGTCGAAGCAAGGCGAAGCGGCGACAACTAGGACGAGCTTCCTCGCCGTCCCCGATAAAGCAAGAGGACACCTAAGTAGTGCATTTAATGTGTTTTGTCATGTGATGCCAGGCGATAAGCTCAACCACTGTACACTTTCCACCTCCTGTGTGCCACTGTGGCGTCCCCTTTTCTATAAAAGGAGGCCCGAGGCATACGGGAGAGGGATTCAGGTCTTTTGGACAACTCACACACCGTAGCTAGTTCAAGAACACTCAAATATACACCAAATCAGGACTAGGGTATTACGCATCCTCGCGGCCCTAACCTGGGTAAATGATCTTTGTGCTGGCTCCTAGACCCGCTCTTTCCACAACCTCGCACCCGTCGACCGTAGAAGGGATTCAGTGATCCCATAGGTGTCATTTTCCACTACATCTCTGGCGCGCCAGGTAGGGGGCGCAGTTGTGAAAATCCGGTTTAGCAGTCAGTTTAGCAGTTTTTCATCGCCATGGCTTCCAAGGAAGAAGGTTACCGAACGAGCAACATCGTTTGCTGATGCAGTGAACGCTCGTGTAGCGATAGAAAAACTAAGTCACACGAAACTTTGAGCAATTCTTTTTATAAAAGATTATTCTCATTGGAGATCTTTCCCTCTGTATGAGAAACCTGCACGCAATGGGGCCCTCCCACTATTGGCAACACCCTTGTCCTGTTTCGAGTCCGCTCAACATTCCGAGTGGCTGCGTCGAGAACAACAGGGTGGCCTTCCGCTATTGGAAACACTCTCGTTCTGTCTCGAGTCCGCTCGGCAGTTCGAGCGGCCGCGCTGAGAATGGTAAGGTGGTTCGCGTGGCAGCAAGCACACCCGCCAGGCTATTGGGGATCTGTCCTCGAGGCGCCGCGGCTTGGATTTACATGCCGGCAAGCCTACCCAACTAACATAGGGTGGACATACAAAGAGAGATCAAAATGGAAAATAACATGCATCATTTCATAGTACTACAGAGTTATGTTACATCAATTTGTTACTGCGGTTCTAACTAAAGATAAAAATTATCTTGGTCGTTAACCTGCAGCGGCGATGAGAAACGGGGTGCCTAGTCCCAGTGCTGGCCCTCTAGCCTCTGAATTCCGTCGACACGGCTGATGATGGGCTTGATACGCTCCTCAATCGTCGCAAGGTCCACATCCTTCGGCAAGCTCTCCAGCAGAGCGTCGAAGTCGAGGTTGGGGTTCCAGTATGCCACCTTGGTGAGGACCTTGGTCATCGCACCCCGGCAAAGCTGCCGGGCCTCATTGGCTAGAGAGCTCACTTTGTTGGAGTGAAACTACTCCAAGGCTCCAAGAACACCCTCGAAGAACAGGGTTAGCTTGGCGTTGGGACTCACGTTAGGCTCCGTGGCGTACATCACATTCGGCATTCCCATGGCAACCAGCTTCATGGTGATCCTGCCGGTAACATCGGCGAGGCGACTGATCCAGAAGTTTTCGCCCTTTATGTAATCCTCGTGGTTGGCGGCGTCGTTCCTACACAGCTGCCTCTCCTTCTCAAGATTCTTGATCAGGGTCTCCTCCTGGGCCTTGACCTCCAAAAGCGTCCCATCAAGACCCTCCAGCTTCAGCTTCAGGTCCTTGATGGAGTCGTTGGCTTGGGTGAGTAGCTCGGCCTTGCCGAGGACTGCGGCCTACGCCTCCAGCAAGGCATCATTGATCGTGTCCTTCTCCTTCGCCAGCTCTAGGGCCTTGTTCTTCACGCCGTCCCGCTCCACCTCCAGCTCCTTGACCTTGTCTTCATGGACCAGGGCTTGAGCATCGAGTGCCTCCTTGTGCCTCTGCTTCAACTCCTAGGTCAACTGCGCGACGAGACTCTCGACCTCCTCATCCTTGTCGCGGTGTGTGGCGGCGAGCGCCTCCTCATGAGCGGCGAGGTCCTCCTCTTGGGAGTCCAGCTCGTCCAGATGCTCGTGCCGGGCGACCTTGTCCTTGGTGGTCTATTCCCTCGCCACCTCCTGGGCCTTCTCGATGTCGGCATGCTTCTAAGATGAGCTCTTTCTTGCGCTCGGCCAGCAAATCTTGGGTGGCCTTTAGCTCTTTGTGGGCCTGGCAGAACCAGTCGTGCACCTCAGTGACGTGCTCCTCAAGGTCCGCCTCCGCCTTGTCGACCACCGCCATCCTGGATTTTGCCTTTTTCAAACAGACGCAGTAGAGCACCTGGAGCTTCTGGAAGTCGACGTTCATGGCCTGAAGAAGCCCCTCCTCTTGAGAACCGCCACCACCGGCGCTCGGTTCGTCAACAACCTAGAGCCCGGCGAAGGCGAGAGCCTCGTCGTCAAACACCTCCCCCTCGGCCGGCGCCTCAGTGCCCGCTGTCCCTGGAAGGTGGATGAACAGGTCGTCGGCCACCTTCAAGTACCTGCCCGAGCCAGAAGCGGAGGAGGAGGAGGAGGAGGGTTGATCGTCCACCACCCCCTCCTCGGCAGCAGCCTTGCCGGCCTCCCCGGCAGGCCCCTTGCCGGCCTCTTCGGCGGTGCCCTTGTCGGCCTCCTCGGCAGCAGCCTTGCTGGTCCCTCCATCAGGCCCCTTGGCAGCATCCTCAGCAGCGGTCTCTGCGGCCTCCTCGGCGGCGATCTTGTGGGCCTCGGCCTCGGCGTCCTTGGCAACCTCCTTGATAACGGTCACAATATCCTCCCGGTCCGCCGAGGAAGGATCTGGATACCAAGAAGGAGATTGAGACAAAGCCAAGATCAAAACTCAAAAAGAAGAAGAAGAAAGAACAGGGATAGAAAGAGAATAACCTACCTGTGTTAGGCTGGGAAGAAGTGGCCCCCTCCCCACCAACATCCGTCGCCGGGACGGAGCCATCAGCGCCCAAGTTCACCTCCTCCTCCTCCATGCGCATGGGCTCAGTGCTTGGCGCCCTTGCCGGTGATGCCCCTCGGGGTGGCATGGTTGATGGGGGCGGCGTGTTGGGGGTGGCCCTCGGTGGCTCCTCCTGCTGTAGTCCTCCTCCTGCAGCCAAGGCAAGGTCAGTGCCAAGGGATCATACCCCAACACACGTTATGAGGAGTGAGTGGTGAACGCACGCTGGGGACTGAGACGGGGGCTGCTGTCCGAGCTAATCTCCACCACCTGTGTGCGCGAAGCGCCCTCTGGGGGCTGGTCGCCCATCAAGGCCCTGGCCCTCTTCGCCACCCTCTAGGGCAGCGTCTCCCTGACCCTGCGAAGATGAAAACAAGTCAAGAAAAGTTGTGCGGTCTGAAAGGACGGAGATGACGAATGGCAGATACTTACTCGTCCTCCACCTCTCCCGCTGCCTTCCTTTTCCTCCTTGGGCTGAGAGACCCAAAATCGAAGACGACCTCCCGTGTCGACATCTGCAGGAGGAGGGGAAGGGGATTGAGTCCGGCAATGCTTGGATGATGGAGAGGATTGCGCTTTCCTCTTTGGCACCACGGCCTTCCCCACCTTCTTTGTTGCCACGGCCCTTGTCGGGTGCACGAACTGCCCCTGGACCTCTTGCCGCAGTTTGGTCCTGCCGGGCCGGACCGGCTTCCCAGAGCTGGCCCGCCGCAAGATACGCCTTTTCCTCGTGGCTGGAGGGTTGTCGCCCTCGGCCTCTTCCTCGGTCGACTCCTCGACCACCTCCTCAATGAGGGGGGCCTCAGTGTTGACACCGCTGGCCTCCCCGGTAGACCCCGCCCACTAGGCGAGCTCCCTCTCCTTCGCGGCCATGTCGGCCTCGTCCTCCATGCCGCCAGCGCTGCCGGCCTCCCTGGCCAGCTCTGCCTTCGCCACCCTGGCGGCGATGTAGTCTAGATCCGCCTCGGTGTTGTCCTGGATGAGTAGTGGCTCGTCGTGGTCATAGCCCTCTGACAAGTTTTTAAAGAACTCCTGCACTTCGCATACCGGGGGCTCGTCCCAGGACGGGTTGAGGCCGTGCGCGTTGAAGTCCGGCATCATGTCAATGATGGCAGACTGGCAAGAGTTGTTTCTCAGTGGGACCACTCCCGCCGGAAACACAAACAGGGTCCCCTTGACGGCCTTGCCGGCCTTTGTGGCCCTGCCGGTCCTATCCACCCTATCGTTGTTGTACACGTAGTTGGGGATATAACTATTAGGCATGACCCCCCCAGGAGGGGCCGGGTCATACCTATGGAGATTCATTATTAGGAAGCCCACAAAGATATTTGAAGATGTCGGTTCAGTTAAGGGCCCAAGGCCCAAAGGCGACTTAAGGCCCATAGAGATAAACTTCCATGTATGTATGACCGAGCCGGGCACTATTATGACACCTTAAGGCAAGAATAGATAGTCACCGAGCCGGGCACTATTATGAGCCGGCCAGGACTCTTTGAGCTGCTGGGTGTCGACTTCTGTATATAAAGGGACGACCCGACGGCGGTTCAGGACAAGAAACCATAGATCGAAAGCTAGGTCAAGCGGATTCACTCCCTGGTAATCAAGACATAAGCAATACCACCCAAAACTGGATCGTAGGCTTTTACCTTCACCGCAAGGGGCCAAACCAGTATAAACCCCGTGTCCTTTATCCCGTTTAACCCCTTTAAGCTTCCTAGTTGCGATGGCTCCATGACTAAGTCCTTTTGCTAGGACCTCTACCATGACCTTTCCACGACAGTTGGCGCCCACCATGGGGCCAGCGCACGGCGGATTTGTGTTCTTTAAGGGAAGCTTCGAAGGGCTCAAAGGATACGATGTGGGCCGGATGACTAAGAGTCGTCGTGGCAAGCTCTACATCGATGACGCAGGCGGGGGCCCCGACGATGGCTCAATAGAGTATGGGCACCGGGTCCCCTTCGACGGAATCCACGTTTTCATCGGCAAGATTAGCGAGTCGCGCCCTGAGCCAGACATCTGCACCGACATCATCGAGACGGCTGAGCGTGCGAGACACGCCCGAGCTCAGCCCTCCGTGAAGCATGCCTTCATGGGATGCATCCATGGGAGGGAATTTTCTGAAGGATCTGTGTGTGGCGGTGAGACGACCATCTACTCTGATTGTGATTCGTCCACAGGTGAAATGGATTCGTTGTATCAACTACAAGATGGCAGGCTTGGGGGCTGTTCCGATGGCAGTAGTATTCCGGACCCCTTTGAGCCGCCGAGCAGAGTCGGAATCTTCATGGCTGGCCCCCATCCTGAGCTAAATTCTTCAACTGCAATAGCAATGACTTCCGGGTCAGTAGCGGTGACGGCAACCGGGGCAGGAGGCCTTGTGCGCCAGCCGGCTCAGGTTTTGATGACTCTGATGGATAAGATGACGACTCTGTTAACAGCCGTGGTTAATCCGGTGGATCAAGCTCAGCATGATGCGGAGGTGGCGCAGCTACGAGAGGAGATAACACAAGCTAAAGAAGACCTGGCGGTAGAGGACATCGGGATGGCCGCGGAACGAGCGTCTCTGGATCCTCGGGCTCAGCAGATTCAGGTGCAGGCCTTTCAGCTTACAATGGATCAGAACGTGTCTAATGAGGTCATGAGGAGAAGGCACCAGTCCCTTCTACCTATGGTGTATGAGCCTAGAAACCTTTTTCGCATGCCTGGTGCAAGGCCCAGTAACCCGCCGGAGGTAAACCGGACTGCGGCACCTGGGGCGGAACGCCGGTTCAGCCACGTGTGATGGAACCCCCACGTCCGAATATTGCTCCGCTTCAGCATGTACCAATGACGCCGGGTCATTATTCTAATCCACTATAGAACATGATTGTTGTGGCAGCACGATTGGCGGATCTCCCAGTCGATGGCGAC
>NC_041383.1:69913307-69972488 GCF_002162155.2 Triticum dicoccoides
GGGTGAATAGACACTCAACACACAAAGTTGGCAGTTTTTAATTTCTTTAAGTTGGAGTGGAGTTTTGGCAAAAGTTTAACCATTCACAATATAAATCAAGCAAGTATGCAAAGAGTATATGAGCAGCGGAAAGTAAAGCATGCAACTTGCAAGAAAGTAAGGGAATGTAATTGGAGTGTGCAAACGCGATTTGGAGACACGGAATTTTTTATCCGCGGTTCCGATAGGTGGTGCTATCGTACATCCATGTTGATGGAGACTTCAACCCATGAATGGTAACGGTTGTGCGAGTCCACAGAGGGCTCCACCCACGAAGGGTCCACGAAGAAGCAACCTTGTCCATCCCACCATGGTCATCGCCCACGAAGAACTTGCCTCACTCGGGTAGATCTTCATGAAGTAGGCGATCTCCTTGCCCTTACAAACTCCTTGGTTCAACTCCACAATCTTGAAGGAGGCTCCCAAGTGACAACCAACAAATATAGGAGACACCACTCTCCAAAAGGTAATAGATGGTGTGTCGATGACGAAATTCTTGCTCTTGTGCTTCAAATGATAGTCTCCACAACACTCAACTCTCTCTCACAGGATTTGGATTTGGTGGAAAGAAGATTTGAGTGGAAAGCAACTTGGGGAAGGCTAGAGTTCAAGATTTATGTGGTACGAATGGAAGACTTGATCTCAACCCAAGTGTAGGTTGTTCTCTCTCAGAAAATGGATAGTGGAAGTGTAGGCATGTTCTGATGGCTCTCTCCATGAATGAAGAGTGGGTGGAGGGGTATATATAGACTCCACACAAAATCTAACCATTACAAACAACTTTCCAAACTCGGTGGGACCGAATCGTTAAACTCGGTCGGACCGATTTAGTTCATAATGTGACCATTAGGCATTTCGGTGGGACCGACATGTCAACTCAGTGAGACCGATATCATTAGGGCTAGGGCATAACATAATCTCGGTGAGACCGATTACACAAACTTGGTGAGACCGATTTTGGTAATAAGCGAACCAAAGAGTTGGTCAGGCAAACTTGGTGGGACCAATTCGCTCATCTCGGTTGGACCGAAATGTTATGAAAGGGAAATGAAGAGTTTGCATTGCAATCTCGGTGTGACCGATCTGTTCATCTTGGTTAGACCGAAACGTTAGGAAAGGAAACAGAGAGATTACAATCCCATCTCGGTGAGACCGAGATTCCTATCCATGAGTGTCGGTGTCAAAACCGGCGGATCTCGGGTAGGGGGTCCCGATCTGTGCGTCTTAGGCTGATGGTAACAGGAAGAAAGGGACACAATGCTTACACAGGTTCGGGCCCTCTCGATGGAGGTAAAACCCTACTTCCTGCTTGATTAATATTGAAGATATGTGTAGTACAAGAGTAGATCTACCACGAGATCGTAGAGGCTAAACCCTAAGAGCTAGCCTATGATGGTATGATTGTAATTGTGATCGGCCTTCTAAGGACCATCCTCTCCGGTTTATATAGACACCGGAGAGGGCTAGGGTTTACATGGAGTCGGTTACAAGGAAGGAAATATAATATCCAGATCGCCAAGTTTGACTTCCACACAAAGGAGAGTCCCATCCGGACACGGGCCAAAGTCTTGAGTCTTGTATCTTCACGCTTCAATAGTCCGAACGATGTATATAGTCCGGCCCTCTGGATACCCCTAATCCAGGACTCCCTCAGTAGCCCCTGAACCAGGCTTCAATGACGATTAGTCCGGTCTTCGGCATTGCAAGTCGGGTTCCTTCTCCGAATACTCCAATGTACCCATCATGACGAACAGTGTCCGGCATCTCATCAATGTTGTACTCCTCTGCTTCAGTGCTTCAATAATGACCATTTCCACGTGTCGAGCGAATGCGAGGATTCGAGGCATTTTTTCATTTGCCACCCTCGGTCCTTCGGGCTAACCATCTATTTGAAGTGATGGGGATTCCCAGATCCAAACCTCACTCTCCCTCCTCGAGCGAGCATCCAACACAGCACCCAGAAAAAACCATTCCAACATGGCCGGTCATTGCAACTCTTCTGCTCGCTCCCCTTGCCCCAAGATGGGGGACTGGGGAGAGTGTTCAGTTTCTCACAGCCGTTTGATAAAGTTACAAACCCAAGGGCTCCTCCCGCCGGCGTTCATGGTCCCTGTTCGAGCCGGAGTGGCCACCTATAACGGCAGAGAACAAGCGGAGAGAACCCCCAATCCGTCTCTAAAGGAGCGAATATGCCTAATTCCGCATCTGTTAAGGGGCGTCGGGTTTCCTATTCATCCATTCCTTCGTGGGCTTCTGGAGTTCTATGGCCTCCAGTTGCACAACTTGACCCTAGCCTCCATACTACATATAGCAGGGTATGTCGCCCTTTGTGAGCTATTTCTAGGCTGCGAGGCTCATTTCGGATTGTGGAAGAGGCTGTTCTACCTTGTCCCCCGCAACCAGGGAGAATCCCTATGTCAAGTGGGCGGGGCCGAATTATGGCGTATCGCTGAGACCGGATACCTATCCGGCACTCCCAAGAAGGCACCAGATAACTGGGCTTCAGAGTGGTTTTATATTGACGATGCTCCCCTTCCGGATCCAGTCCGGACCGGACTCCCCAAGTTCAGTAACACCCCACCGAGGGCACGTCTAAGCTGGCGCCCCCGAGGCACCCAATAAGAGGATTCCAGGGAAATACATTTCCTGATGAGTAGGATAAAGTTACTGGCCAAATCCGGACTGACGATAGTCAAGGTTATGTCAATATGCATAATGCGGGGAGTGCAACCGCTTCAATATCGGGGCAATCCCATGTGGCACTTCAACGGGACAGACGATGCCACCCGATGTGGCCGTAAGGGTCCGGACTCCCCCACCGCTCTGGCAAGGATACTGTCTGATCTGTACAAAGGGGAAGAGGAAGACTTCCTTCATATCAAAACGCGGGACAGATTCTCCATGTACAATCCCCCAAACTGGGTAAGTCGTCATTTATTTTGTCGCTTCACTTATCGTGGCGTTCTTTGCTAATGTTACCTGCCTCGATATTTTCGATTAGGAACTGAAGAGGGCCGTAGAAGGAATCTCCCGCCCTTCCCCGCAGCCAGAGGACCCCGAAAGGGCCCTGGATCCAGGACTCGAAGAAGACCCGGATGCGGATGTGGAGCTTGTCGACGATATATTTTATCGGGCGAGCCGTGATGGCGCTTCAGTGGCTATTACCGCTGATTATCCCGAACTGCTACCTTCGACGCGTGTAAGCCAAGCTGAAGACTCGATCCTCCGAAGAGGACTCTTTCCTGATGTCACGCCTTATCCCTGAAGTGTCGTGTTTTTGTAGAGGCGACATTCGGAACGCAGGGCCGAGCCCCTAGGGACCCGTCACCCACAGGCGTCCGGATTGGGCAGGCTCAAGAGGAAGGCGGTTAGGGCCGACACGCCTTTACAGAGGTAAGGAAACCACCTGTCATATAATTTATTGTTATTTGAAGTACAACAGTGCCCTTTACATCCTAGCAGGAAGAGGAGTATCTGGACTAAATCTGGAGATCCTGCCAACCACGCCTCCACCAGTCGGGCTCCAGAACCGACTTCAAGAGAGGAGGCGGACGTAGGGCCAATGCCGCATGGACCTCCGACAGAGGACGCAAATGTGCTCTCTGCCACAAATTCTGAAGTAGAGAGCGCCATGAATCACCGACGTCAACGGGTCATACTTCACAACAATATCTTTTCCGAAGAGGCATTTAATGCTTTCAATTTGGGAGACGCATACATCCGGGCTGCTCAAGGTGGGCTTGCCCGGGCGATGGACCAGTATACCAAAGATATACAGGTAAGAAAGTTTGATAAGCATGTATAGCAGTAGCCCCTGAGACTTGAAACGGTTGGGACAACAATTTTAAGTATCAATGCATGCACAGGTTCTTGTAGATAAGAATGAGCAATTGTCTCGGGAGCTAGAGGAGTGCAAGACTCAACTGAGGGCCACGGGAATCCCAGAAGGCCTCATCCAGTAACATTTATCTTGATTGTACAAAAGTGAACCGGTTAGCAACTGGCTGGTATGCCGAATTTAACAAAAAATTCAGCAGATAACCCTGGAGTAAATCTGGAGGGCGGGAGGGATGACGAGTCCCATCTCCAGAGGCAACTAAAGGCCGGTGAGCGCATTCTTACGCAAGTTAAGTATGATAAGAATACACTCCAAGATGCCAATGTTCGGCTGGACGTGGAATTGAAGGACGTCCGCGCGCAGCTGGCAGACTCCGTGAAGGAGAACAGAAGGCTTCGCCGCGGCATTTATCGTAAGTGCCTAAACGAACTGTAGCATAGTTCGGCGAGGAAGTATATTGAAAAAGTTGTGTTTGTTGGAATGCTAACGGGTCGCCCTGAGGAGGAGATGCCCGCATCTGCAGGTGATTTACTGCAGGACCTCTCAGAACTGCACGAGCGAGCTCATCAGGTGATGCAGGGCATTGCGCAGTGTCTGTGGCCATCAAGCTCCCTGCCAAATGGCATGGGGGGGCTTGTGGACATGCTTCAAGGAGCACGGCGGCGCTTCCGTTTGTGGAAGATATCAGCCTGCCGGCAAGGTGCAAGAGAAGCATGGGCTTTGGTGAAGACGCGCTACACCAAGCTGGACTCGAACCATAGGGCCGAAGTTGGACCGGCCGGGCCAGATAAGCAAGAAATTCCCGTGAGTCCGGTATATGACCAGGTGGCGTTAGCCGCAAAGTATTCTCAATAGGATTGTAAGCTAGATAGCATGTTGGATGGTATAGAGGATGAATATAGTCAGTCTAAATGACTGTGTAATTCGATGGACATAAGTAGCCCCTAGCCGAATTAAAATCCTTTGTCATGGCGGACCTTTTCGCTTCAGCCCCCAGATCCTAAAGTCTGGGGTGTGTCCGAATACCCGATCGGTTATACAAAACTGGAATATGCGTGGAAACCAGGCATAGGGGTCATAAGTGCTTGAACAGACAAGTACCCAACTTGTTATGTTATATTACATGGATAGTAAGAAACATCTTCCAGAGAGAATAGTTCCGTTAAGGGTTCCTTTCCCTGGGTAGGCATGCGACAACGCACATGTCCGGACTGCGAACAAAGGTGCATGATACAAAACTTCTGGGGATTTACGTTATGATAAACGAAGACATATTTTGTTCACCGACCGAATATTCTCTTAAGGAAACTAGCTTTCGGCTTCACCTAGTCTGAGGTACACATCCGGCTCAACCAGTAGTAACAATCACAGAGGTGCTCCCCTTATGCCCTAGCCGAATTAATGGGGACGTAGGGCATAAACACAGGAGCCAGGCAACCCAGCTTGGCCACGTCTTAAGTCATATTGATGCATATAATGGTGAATAAAAGGCACACATGGAAAATACATGTATGATGGGCAAAAAAGCCATTTAGAGTAAGTTATGTTTAGCTTCCATATAGGAAGCCCCCAGGTATTGCTTGCACACATAGTGCGGCCGCAATAATCCGGGAATCCGCACTGTATTAAATACTTTGTGTGGAGAGAAAAAGATCAAGAAAGGAAAAGGGAGGGAGCATAATTGAAAAAGGAGGGTTAAGGAGACGAACATTGAGTTCGGCGCTAGGCGTAGAATCTCCAGAGTCTGGCCGCGTTCCATGGGTTTGGCTCTAGTCTATTATTAGACGCATTACTTAAGTGGTACGCTCCTCCGGTGAGAACTTTTTTGATGATGAAGGGGCCTTCCCAATTGGGTTTGAGCTTGTCCTTCTTCTTCTCCGGTAAGTGTAGAACTAGTTCGCCAATATTATAAGTTTTGGCCCACACTTCTCTGCTTTGGTATCGTCGAGCCTGTTGCTGATAGAATGCGGAACGGGCCTTCGCGACATCACGCATCTCCTCCATGGCATCCAAGTTATCCTGCTGATCTAGCTCGGCTTCCTTCTCTTCGTACATGCGTACGCGTGGCGAATCATGCATTATGTCGCAGGGTAGTACTGCTTCCGCACCGTACACCATAAAGAATGGTGTATATCCGGTGGTGTTATTCGGCGTGGTCCGCAGCCCCCAGAGTACGGAGTCGAGCTCCTCGACCCAATGAGTATCCGACTCTATCAAGGATCGCACTAGTCTGGGTTTGATGCCGCTCATGATGAGACCATTTGCCCGTTCGACCTGACCATTTTTTTATGGATGGCAGACGGAAGCATAGTCGAGCTTAATGCCCATTTTGCCGCACCAAGCTTTCACTTCATCGGCTGTAAAATTTGAGCCATTATCGGTGATGATGCTGTGGGGGACACCGTATCGGTGTACGACCCCGGATATAAAGTCTATTACTGGTCTGGATTTGTCCGTTTTCACTAGTTTGGCTTCTATCCATTTGGTGAACTTGTCCACCATGACCAATAAATATTTTTTCTTGTGGCTTCCCTCTTTATGGGATCCAACCATATCCAGCCCCCAGACCGCGAAGGGCCAAGTTATGGGGATTGTTTGGAGAGCGGTAGGGGGCATATGACTCTGATTGGCAAAGAGCTGGCAACCGACACAGTGTTGGACAAGGTCCTGTGCGTCTGCTTGGGCCGTCGGCCAAAAGAAACCTGTACGGAAGGCCTTGCTGACTAATGCTCGAGCCGCAGCATGGTGCCCGCCCAGTCCGGCATGGACTTCAGCCAAGATCTGCCGCCCTTCATCTTCGAAGAAGCACCTTTGGAGCACTCCGGTGGCACTTTTCTTATAGAGTTCCCCTTCATGGACCTTGTAAGCTTTAGAACGCCGAACGATGCAGCGTGCTTCATTTTGGTCTTCGGGAAGCTCCTGCCAATTTAGGTAGGCCAAGAAAGGCTTAGTCCATGGGGCGATAACAGCCATTATTTCATGCGCTGACGATGTTATTTCGGTGGTGTGGAGCCTCCGATTATGTCTGATACTTCGGAATCTAGGGATGTATTCGGATCTGTGCTGGTATTGTCGGACTCCCCTTCCCATACCATGGATGGCTTGAACAGCCTTTCCAAGAATATGTTAGGTGGGACAGGGTCGCGTTTAGCGTCGATGCGGGCAAGGACATCTGCTGCTTGGTTGTTTTCTTGAGCCACATGGTGGAATTTGAGCCCCTCGAACCGAGCTGACATTTTAAGGACGGCATTGCGATAGGCCGCCATTTTCGGATCCTTGGCATCAAAGTCTCCATTTATTTGTGATATTGCGAGGTTTGAATCCCCGCGCACTTCTAGGCGTTGCATGCCCATAGAGACTGCCATCCGAAGATAGTGCAACAGAGCCTCATATTCGGCTGCATTGTTGGAGTCTGTGTATAATATTTGGAGGATGTACTGGATCGTGTCTCCGGGGGGAGAGGTCAGGACTACGCCTGCTACCAATCTGGCCAGCAATTTAGAGCCGTCAAAATGCATGATCCAGTTAGAGTACGCGTCGTACTCTTTAGGGAGTTCGGCTTCCATCCATCCAGCGATGAAGTCAGCTAATACTTGCAACTTGATAGCCTGCCGAGGCTTGTATGTTATGTCGAACCGAAGGAGCTCGATGGCCGATTTAGCAATCTGACCCGTGGCATCACGGTTATTTATTATATCGTTTAGTGGTACTTCGGAGGCCACCGTAATTGAACACTCTTGAAAGTAGTGTCATAGCTTTCGGGATGACGTGAAGACCGCGTATGCTATTTTTTGATAGAGTGGGTATTGGGATTTGCATGGGGTGAGGACCGTGGATACGTAATAAACCGGCTTCTATAGCGGGAATTTGTATCCGTCGACCTCTCGTTCGACGACGAGTACTGCGCTTACAACTTGATCTGTTGTAGCTATGTACAGCAGCATAGGTTCGCTGATAGTTGGCGCTGTTAGGGCTGGATTACTAGCTAATAAGGTCTTTATTTCATCGAGCCCAGCCACGGCTGCATCCGTACACACGAAGTGTTCGGTGCGCCGAAGAAGGCAGTAAAGAGGTAATGCCTTTTCTCCTAACCTGGAGATAAAGCGGCCTAAGGCGGCCACGCATCCAGCTAGTTTCTGGATGTGCTTGAGGTCAGTTGGTATAGTCAACTATGATAGAGCTCGGATTTTTGCTGGATTCGCTTCAATTCCTCTATTGGAAACGATGAAGCCCAGCAGTTTCCCCGAGGGGACACCGAAGACGCATTTTTCCGGATTCAACTTGATGTCGTATGTCCGGAGGTTATCAAATGTAAGCCTCAAGTCATCTATTAGGGTTTCGACGTGTCTTGTTTTTATGACCACGTCGTCCACGTATGCCTCCACTGTTTTGCTGATTTGCTTTTCCAGGCATGTTTGAATCATGCGTTGATAGGTTGCACCGGCGTTCTTAAGCCCGAAAGGCATAGTGTTGAAGCATAAAGGGCCATATGGCGTTATGAAAGCTGTTGCAGCTTGGTCAGACTCTCCCATCTTTATTTGGTGGTATCCAGAGTATGCATCGAGGAAACACAGCGAGTCCTGTCCAGCTGTGGCATCGATGATTTGATCGATGCGAGGGAGGGGAAGGGATCCTTGGGTCAAGCCTTGTTGAGGTCTTTGAACTCGACGCATAGGTGCCAGGACTTGTCCTTCTTTGGTACCATCACCAAGTTCGCCAGCCAATCCGAATGTTTGATATCTCTGATGAATCCGGCCTCGAGTAGCTTGGCTAGCTCCTCCACCATGGCTTGCCCTTTGGGCTCTGAAAATCGCCTTAGGGTCTGTTTAACAGATTTGTATACCTTCAGTATGTTAAGGCTGTGTTCGGCCAATTCGCGAGGGATGCCCGGCATGTCCGATGGGTGCCAGGCGAAGATATCCCAATTCTCGCATAAGAAGTCGCGCAGTGCGGCGTCCATAGCGGGGTTCAACTGTGTCCCGATGGAAGCTGTCTTCGTGGGGTCTGTTGGGTGGACTTGGAATTTGACTATCTCATCTGCGGGTTTAAATGTGGTGGACTTGGGTCGCTTGTCGAGTATCATGTTGTCCCTGTCCATGATGGCACACATCATTGTTAATTCTTCTGCTGCTAGGGCTTCGGACAGTGCTTCCAAGGCTAGTGTTGTGGTTTTGTTTTCGGCACGGAGTGCGACGTCCGGATCACTAGCTAGAGTGATAATTCCATTGGGTCCGGGCATTTTAAGCTTCATGTACCCGTAATGGGGTATAGCTTGAAAGCTTGCAAACGCGTCTCACCCTAGAAGGGCGTGGTATTCGCTGCTGAAGGGAGCCACTTGGAACGTGATTTCTTTGGACCTGTAATTTTCTAGGGTGCCGAATACCACATTAAGTGTGATATTCCCCGCGCACTGTGCTTCCCGACTAGGGATAATTCCCCCGAAGGTCGTGCCACTTTGTTCAATGCGGCTTTTGTCAATTTCCATCTTCTTGAATGTTTCTTCGTAGATTAAGTTTAATCCGCTTCCGCAGTCCATGAGTACTTTAGTGAGACGGAAGCCATCCACTATTGGGCTAAGGACCAGAGCGGCTGGTGCCCGGATGGACTGGAATTGGGGTTCGTCGCTGGCATTGAAAGTTATAGCAGTGTCGATCCACAGATTTATTTTTGCCACATGGCAGATTTTAGCGGACCTTCGATGAGCTCGCTTATGCCTATTGTTTGAGGCGAAGGTCTCGAAGACCGTTAGTACCGTATTGTGTTCCTTGGCGGGATGTTGTTCTTCTTTATGGCACTCGAGGAGATCCTCGCCACTTATTGCTACCTGCCGGAGTATCCAACCTACCCTAAGGTTATGGGTTGGTATTGCGTCCAGCGTACTGTGGAGCTTACAAGGCCCATTGAGTCATTCTTCCAATACGGTTCCACGCCCTGGGGTGGACTTTGGTTTCTTGGGAATTGAATTGGTCGACTTACGAGAGTTCGGCCGTCTAGTTCGAACAAAGGTTTTGGTGAGGGCCGTACTATCCCAAAATTCTGCTTGGGTCTTCCAGGCGCTTTCCATCGCACAGTACTTCTGTACTATGGTTGCCAAGTCCATAAAGTGTACTATGTCACGGCGACTTATAGCACTAAGGAGTCATTTGTTTGTGTAGTTTCTGCAGAAAAGAGAGACTACGTCCTCCTTGTGGCAGTCCTCGACCTTGTTAAGAGCAAGGAGGAATCTGGCCCAGTAACGGTGAACCGTCTCCTGGGCTCCTTCCTCATACGGGAGAGATGGTTAAAGTCCGAGCGAGCGTCGTTGGTTGAATCCGGATTCTGATCCGATCTGACGCCCGGGGGCACGGGAGGTTCCGAGCTTGATAGTTCGGGATCTGGAGTATTACCCAATCCCTTCGGCCCAATGCCCGATTCTAAGTCCCGTACCTGGGTGTTCGGCTCACTGAGTTCGGTGATCCGGACATAATTCGTCCTCAAAGTTGAGGGGCAACCTGGTTCCTCCACTACCGCTATCTCATGGGTGGCCGGCGGGGATCTAATGTCCCTTTGGTCGGGTTTAAGCCCAATCCGGTGATAGTCCGTAGCGACTCCCAAAGCGGCGATGCGATCCAAGAGCTCATTAAGGGAGGAGAACTCAATCGGATACATCCTTTCGGCAAGCTCCAAATCGATGCGAAGGTTATGCATGATGACCCGAGAGGCCATCGCTGGCGCGACAGCCGATGGGGCGGTCATAATGAAGCCACCAAGCCGGAGAGTCTGGCCTACAGCCAGCGCTCCCCCAGAGGTTATGTCGTACTTGACAACGGGACGAGCCATCGAGCCTTTGCAGCGACGACACAGAGAAACTCTCAATGAAAGCACCAATGTCGGTGTCAAAACCGGCGGATCTCGGGTAGGGGGTCCCGATCTGTGCGTCTTAGGCTGATGGTAACAGGAAGCAAGGGACACAGTGCTTACCCAGGTTCGGGCCCTCTCGACGGAGGTAAAACCCTACTTCCTGCTTGATTAATATTGAAGATATGTGTAGTACAAGAGTAGATCTACCACGAGATCGTAGAGGATAAACCCTAAGAGATAGCCTATGATGGTATGATTGTAATTGTGATCGGCCTTCTAAGGACCATCCTCTCTGGTTTATATAGACACCGGAGAGGGATAGGGTTTACGTGGAGTCCGTTACAAGGAAGGAAATATAATATCCGGATCGCCAAGCTTGTCTTCCAGGCAAAGGAGAGTCCCATCTGGACACGGGCCGAAGTCTTGAGTCTTGTATCTTCACGCTTCAATAGTCCGGACGATGTATATAGTCTGGCTCTCTGGATACCCCTAATCCAGGACATCCTCAGTGACACTGAAAAGACTAGGGTTTCTGGCAGTGGCTATGTCAATTAAACTCGGTGGCGCCGGATAGAACTTTTCGGTGGGGCCGAGTTTGACTTTTGGTTTGGGACATATATGGATGTGAGAAAATGGTTGAGGGCTTTGGAGCATATCACTAAGCACTTTCAGCAAGCAAGCCATTAAGCAACACCTCACCCCCTCTTAATAGTATTGGCTTTCCTATGGATTCAATGTGATCTTGGATCACTAAAAGTAAAATGTAGAGTCTTGTGCTTTGAGCTTGAGTCAATCCTTTTGTCCTTAGCATCTTGAAGGGGTTCCACATCCTCTAGTCCATGCCACTCCATTGTTGAACTTATCTGAAACATACTAGGTAAAAGCATTAGTCCAACAAGAGATATGTTGACATTAATTACCAAAATCACCCAGGGAGCACTTGTGCTTTCAATCTCCCCCTTTTTGGTAATTGATGAAAACATACATAAAAGCTTTAGATAAAAATATAGAGAATGACAAGTAAAGCTTTGGAAAGACATGTAACATGCATAGGCTCCCCCTACATGCATGCAATCATTTAAATATGGAACATAGGAGCATGTGAGTGCATAATCATGACAGAGTAAGCAATGTGTTACATGTATCTTGGCTATATGCATCAGAGCAAATGATGTGAATATAGAAAATGTACCTCCATGCTCATGAGTCCTTGTTGCAAACAGTATGTACATCAGCAAGAGATCCTCATACACATGACTGTGATGCATATACTTACCTTGTGGTCTTGAGTTGTCTTAGGAGGGAATGAACCTGCACAAACAAGGTTAGATAACACAGATACATCTACTAGCCAGAGCAAACAAAAGAAACCACAATAGTACCAAGACTTGGATGACATGTAGAGAGTGAGTACTGAGTACCCCACACTGGATATAAAAATGTCCCCAAAGGTAAAAATGTGCAATGAATTCAAGGATTTCATTCCCTTAGAAGTCTTGCTCCCCCTGAATCTAGCATGTGATACTGGGAGAAGATAGGGAACAGAGAATCAGAGCAATCAGAGCACACACAAAAAAGAGAGCAAGGAAACAGAGCTAATGCAACCAATCAACTATGAGCATGTCTTTCCCCTCTTAAAGACATGTAACTTCTCTCCTCTTGACTAGCATCGGGGGTAACTCTTTCCACCTGAGTATTTTCTCCCCCTATATAAATGATTAAGCTTTGATGTGATCTCTCTCTCCCCCTTTGACATCAATTTCCAAGAAGGGTTCTTCTGGATTATTTTTAAAAAAAGGTTTGGTCCTTGAGTCACAGAACAAAGCAGCAAGTTGAATGTGATGCTGGAAGAGGACAAGAATCATTGAGTGGAGCTAGATCAAAAGGAATGCAGAAACATGTGGCAAGTTATCTCTCCTATAGTGAAATCAGAGGCACCGAGTTGTTTGCTTCGGTTGCACTAAGAACTACAGACCGGTGGAACCGAGTTCATTACAGAGAAGACACTTGTCACCTCAGCTCACTACAGAGAAGTAAAATCTCACAAGGATTTGCAAGGAATTAGATGCAGGGAATGCAGAACAAGAAGAAACAGAATAGAAATCTATATGAAGTTTTTTTAAATATGCATAAGACAAATTCAATAGCACGGAAAAGAACACAAGAGAACTTCATCCAGAATTGGTCGGCGACAAGGTCACCTATGTTGGAGTATATTGACTTAGGAGTCAAGTGAGATCACTTGATCATAGGTCATACTCATCGTTTAAGCTCAAAATGGGGTTACCATTTTTAATTTAAGCATTTTGATGTATTCACATATTGTTGAGTTGATTTGACTCATGTCTTGGAGTAAAGCTTCTCTAAGATGGAATGACATACCTTGGGTGGTGGTGTTGAACTTGTTCATGTAGTTGAACTTGTGTGGGTTACTCAAGGTTGATGTAGCTCATCAAGAGTTGGGAGCACCACTTGGTGCTTGAGTTCATCTACCTACATGGGTTAGTCTTGCAAGGAAGAGCACTTGTGCATCCAAAATGACAACCATAAGACTCGATATTGATTTTGTCAAGGATATGTTTTGAAGGGTTCCGTGCTTCCTTGTCTTCAACCACCGGATTGTAGAGACTTGGTGATGTAGAGATCACTCAATATGTGAGTGAGTTGCAATCTCATAGAGTTAGGTTCATCCAAGTAACTACAAGGATTAGACGACACTAGTCGCCAACCCGTGCATTGCACGGGCTAATTTATTGAATAATACTCCCTCCCTTCCAATTTAAGAACCGTGGCTTTAATTCTATTTTGAAGTAAAGGCATGACACTTATTTTGTGACGGAGGAAGAATATATTAATTATTTTTTGTAGATTTTGGATCTAGTTTATGTCCAACACACGGGGAACACCTTGTAATTTTAAATTTTGGTATTGATATATTAAAAAGCATTTATATTTATGTTGTATATTATTATTTTTATTTTGTGTTTATTTGCGATGCCTCACTAATTTATATTTAATTTACTTTCATTATGATTTCATATTGTTTTATGTTATCTAACATATAGAATGATTCTATGCTTATGCACTTCATGAATCTTTATAATTAGTACTATATTCTGAAGTATGTCAATTTCTTCCTAGCTGATTTAGCTTAAAATATAAAGCTTGTATTACCTTGTTTCGCTGACAATAGGTTAGTGAGCACTTCTATGTACAGGTTTACATAGTTGTTTTATACATGAAATACAGTCAATGGCAAGAGAATTCCTACCAGGAAATCTATTTGGTGAAATAAAGTGAGCATCGCAAGATCATGGAATGCATACTATATATATAAACTGTAGCTGTGCCATCTAGTTAAGTTTCCTTTGGCTGGGAAATAAACCATTGTGATAGTATAAATTAATAAAGTAAAGTGAGAAAGGAAAAAATATGCCAATGATAAATAGAATAAAGATTAGCACTTAGTTAGAAAAAAAGGTGTATGAAGGTATATGTGTGATATTCTATAACATTACACAATCTTTCAAATATACGTATAGGTCAAGTATGATCAAGAAGTAGTCTTTGGATGAACCACACATATTTCTTATGAATGCAAGAGATTTACAGGATACAAATTTTATTTACCCAAATGTATAAGATCATATCTCCTGGTCTAATTGACGGTAGATTTTCATGATAAACCCTCTGGTGGGAGCTAGGTGACCTGAAATTAACATGCCAAAATTTAAATGGCACTAAGGCCTGATGCCCACACATAGTACGTGAGTAACTTCCAACAATTCCAGCGAAGGCCTGATTATTCATCACAATAATTACATGTCACCACTGACAAACCCTTTCTCTCGTGTATTCCTCTTTGGGATTTCCTATGCCAACCCAGTTCAGCTCTTGAAAAGGATAAAGGATACGACAAAGGATCATAGTACCCATAATATGATTGAATGTGCTCTTTTTCGTTTTTGTTCCCATGAAGTATTACATTCCTGTCTCAAATATCTATTATTGCATTACCTTCAATCCACGCTGCAGCTACCTCTGAATTGATTAGGCGTTGATCAGAAATATAATGCACAAAATTAGAATGCAAGTGGTAATAATATATAAACACATTATTAAGCAGTATAATATATCAAAGAACGTAAATATTTAAACATATTTTATTTCTTTTTTAAACTCACATGGATGTATTATTAATTAAGAAATATTATATATATTACATACTACTTCCTCCTTCTGGAAATAAAAATACCTTGCAGTACACTTTATATGGACGAATTATTCTTTACTAAACCACCACAATTACCTTGCAGGTAAAAATGTAGGAGATGTATCACTTAGTTGAAAAGCAGACACATACCAATATAACCTGACACTGACATTACCAGATATCAAAATACACTCACCGAAGAAAACAAAAGTCAGGGTTCATATATATATTCTAAGTTGCACTTAATGCAAATCAACTTGGCATACTATTTAGAAGGGAGTGAAAGACGTGCTTTAGGAACCCATAGTTGATGTTCAAGTAAAATACCAAGTTATATAATTTAATCCAAGTCTTAGGTACCTGGTCTTCTGTGCATAGCTTCTGCATTTATATATCTTTGATTCTAGGATATATCAGCACGCAAGAGATAGACACCTAGTCTTCTAAATGCCAAATGAGGAATTCTCCTTCAGATCTGTTAGATTATGTAAGTAGATAAATTTTGGAAGACAAATACCAAATGGATGATCCATGAGATTGTGCAAGTAAATATGCTACACCGTTACACGTTATGACAATACACATGTATTAATAATCAACAGCAAGAACTCACGATAATCAACAGCTATTGCAGCAAACATAGATGTAACACCTAATTAATTATCTTGGCTCAAGTAGATCCTATGCACAAAAGCCAACTCTTGTAGATCAATTGCCGAGAGAGGAAAAAAATACAGTACTACTATATTCGAGGAGAATATGTTAGAATTTTATCATCACAACTACAAAATATAATAGGATAGTGGAGAGCGAGAAAATGCATGTGCACAGAGCTTGCTGCTTTGCCTCGTTGCTTTATGTCGCCTTGCCAATATGGTTGTACTTGTTCTGGCTCGTGTTCTTTCCAACCATCAGCTGGTTCTGATGCTCAGGACTCACCTTGAGCACTGAACTATCATAATTCCTCGGTTGGTTGCGTGCTGCTCCCTTCAGTTCCCGGTGTGCAGGGCTTCAGTTTGTGTGAGATTGGGTCAATCTGCTACCTTGTGTTTTTTGTTGTGTGTTGCCTGCTATGTATCTCTGCCTCCTATATCCCAAAGGTCTGTAACTTTGCGTAATAAAGTTTCAGCTGGGGCAGAGACAAACACTTGATCCCTCAAAAAAGAGATGTATAGTTAACTGAATTTCGAATTTCTAGTGCTTCCATTAACAATAAATATACTGAGAATTGTCAAGGAACCAACATTATTTATGCATGGATGCAATTGTAACTACAATGGTAACTGAAAGAAGATGACCCACTACATAGGAAACACCAAATCCAAGAGCTATCTTGATTGGTTCAGCAAACACTTGTATGGGAAAATACACATAAGAAGCTGTGTGGGCATATGCATAAGTGGAAGAATGTGAGCTGAAAGTTGAGACCACTCAGTGTTGTTGCCTGGTTTGGTAACATATATCATGATTAAATCTGAATATGCAATTCAAGGAGAGTAATTTCTCATAATCATTCTACATGTAAGTATCATGAGCTAAAATTCCAACATATACCATTCCTACTTAAGACACTTTGGAACCATTCTTACCCATCACTAATATTGATCAGAAGCTCTTCACCAGATTGATTTCTTCACATCTTTTATTCTAGGACACTGCATGCTAATATTTTTCAGAAATTGCATGCACCAATAATATGTCCTCGCTGTCCATCAATGTACACTTGCAGTGTTAGATCCATATGTGACGATAATACCAATTTTCATATAGCATCTTATAAAAAGGCTGTGCAGGGGGACATCAGCTATTCCATTTTTAGTTATAAATCTGTACAGTCCAGTAAAGGAATTAACAACGACATAGGTGTTCTCTGACCTCAAACATGGATGGATCAAGATTGGAGTTGGACAAAGGGCCACTTTGCATACGTTACTGTTGTGGTGGAAGGATTACTTTTGGATCGATTTCATCCTTTTAGGAGTCTAACTACTGGGCACATGCATCAGCATCTCACAGCTTCAGGCAACACTTGATGTTCGAGCTCCCGCATTGAAGAATTCCCCCTGTCATATCCGATGATGCCCTGCTACTAAACCTCCTCCATCGGGCATCATATGTCATTGGCATCACTTACGTCTTGGCTGGCAGCCATACGTGGCGCTCGAGGCAAGGACGCCCTGCAGGCCTGTAGTAGCTCACGAGGCGGTGGACCATGGGCACTCAGACATGCATGGATCTGTTGTTCTGTCGTCCTCGATGGTGAGAAACACCAAGTGGCTAGGCAGATGGCGATGGGTCTTTCGGCTGCTACTGTAGCTAGCAGAATATGACATACATTACAATCTGAAGGCTCCCTTTTCTTCCTCTTACTTCTGCTATTAATTGGAACAAACAACTAAAGAAGAGAATTATCCCATGGCCGTCATCTCCTGCACAACAGAAATTACCATCCATTGCCTAATAAAAACATCAAACATGAGCTTTCCTAATGTTGCCGAGGCCAGTTTGATCAATCTGTGTATGTTGTTGTGTCTTGTGTGGTGCCATGCCAAGCATATAATACTATGAGATTCCCCTTGCACAAATAGGTGTTTGATGATATTCCCCTTGCACAAATAGGTGTTTGATTTGTGAGGAAAATTAAGGGAGAGTGAAGAAAGCCATTAGATTACCTGGCCGGGGCCATGTCGCGCACTCGATCTTGATGAGCTGCAATCCGCTACGGTGTAGACCTGCTGCTAGCTGATGCCGACAAAGACACTGGCGCTGGTACTGGCGCCCCCCTCGAGCTGCGTGAAGGCAACGTCCCAACACATCTTAAAGTCGTCGGCCCTGGAGTTGAGTTGGATCCATCGCCACGGCGCTGCCGCCATAGAGGACATGACGGGAGATTGCAGCAGCTATGCGGTTGCCGGATCGTGACACCGTGAGATTGGGTGAGATGACAATTAGATTAGATTTTATTCCTTTGTTTTTGGAAGGAGACGGTTAGAGTTTATGAGTAGATAGAGTTTTTTTTAAAATTAAAGATATATAGATTGGTTTTATCACGGGAGGAAGAATCGGTAGATTAATGGAATGCTTTTATCATGGCATTAAGATTGCTTTTAATATGGGAGGAAGAATCGGTACATTAACAACATTTTTTTCCACAGTTGAGCAAATTTTCAAGACAGGATTATGGATTGATCTACACCGTAATAACTCGGCCACACTACATTAACGGCTCGTAATTACCGATTAACGTGGTAATTTCTAGGGAGTCTGTAATTAGTAGAGGTATAGATAGATAGATAGATAGATAGATAGATGCAAGGGTGCAAATATATCCAAGATATATGATTATCATCATACGAGAAATGTCAAGGATTTGTCAAAGGCTCATTCCTTGCATGTATCCAAACTGAGTTTCTACTCCAAGTTTGAGGCATCAATGATGTTCAATTCACCTATCAACCTGCAAAACACTTTCTCATCAAGTGGTCTAGTGAAAATATCAGCCAATTGTTTTTCGGTACGAACATGCTTAAGGTTAATGTCACCCTTAGCAACATGATTTCGAATGAAATGATGACGAACTTCAATATGCTTAGTTCGAGAGTGTTGCACGGGATTATGAGCAATCTTAATAGCACTTTCATTGTCACATAGCAATGAAACATGTTCCACATATATCCCATAATCTTTAAGAGTTTGGGTCATCCAAAGTAATTGAGCACAACATGAACCAGCGGAAATGTATTCCACTTCGGCGGTGGATAAGGATACCGAGTTTTGTTTCTTGGAGGACCAAGATACAAGAGATCTACCAAGAAATTGACAGGTACCTGAAGTGGACTTTCTATCAACCTTGTCTCCGGCATAGTCCGAGTCAGAATAGCCAACAAGATTAAAAGAGGCCCTCTTAGGATACCAAATGCCAAAGTGTACGAATTAAGTATCTCACTATCCATTTCAGAGCCTTAAGATGACACTCTTTAGGGGCCGCTTGATATCGTGCACACATGCACACACTTAGCATAATATCAGGACGAGAGGCACATAGATATAACAATGAACCAATCATAGAGCGATAAACTTTTTGATCAACGGGTTTACCGTCCTTGGTCAAGTCAAGATGTCCACTAGTAGGCATGGGTGTACTCATACCTTTGCATTCTTGCATATTGTACTTCTTGAACAAGTCCTTGGTGTACTTCGTTTGAGAGACAAATGTACCTTCCTTAGTTTTTTAATTTGCAAATCAAGAAAGAACTTGAGTTCACTCATCATAGACATCTCAAACTTCTCCGACATTAACTTCCCAAACTTCTCACTAAAATGAGGGCTAGTTGATCCAAATATAATATCATCGACATTAATTTGGCATACAAATAATTCTCCATTAACCCTTTTAGTGAAAAGAGTAGAATCAATATTTCCAATCGCAAAGCCTTTTTCAATAAGGAACTTGGTCAAGCATTTATACCATGCTCTAGGAGCTTGTTTAAGACCATAAAGAGCTTTGTGAAGTTTGTAAACATGATTAGGTTTCTTAGGATTGACAAATCCAGGAGGTTGTTTAACATAAACTTCCTCCTCAATTTCACCATTTAGAAAAGCACTTTTAATGTCCATTTGGTACAAGGTGATATCATGGTGATTAGCATTGGAAAGTAAGATGTGAATGGACTCAAGTCTAGCAACGGGGGCATATTTCTCACCATAGTCCATACCTTCAACTTGAGTGTGGCCTTGGGCGACGAGACGTGCTTTGTTGTGAACTACTTGTCCATCTTCATCTTGCTTGTTGCGAAACACCCATTTGGTACCGATGATGTTTTGGTTGTTGTCGGGCTTCTCGACCAAAGTCCACACTTGGTTTCTCTCAAAGTTGTGTAGTTCTTCGTGCATGGCGTTTATCCAATCCCGATCTTCCAATGCTTCTTCAACCTTCATAGGTTCAATGCTAGAGATGAATGAATAATGTTCACAAAAGTTAGCCAAACGAGATTTTGAGCGAGTGATTCTCCCGGTTTGGATATCATTGTAGATTTGCTCGACGGGATGGTCTCTAGAAACTCTTGCTCAAACTCGTGAGAGCTTTTTCTTTGATCAGGGTGGAACATCTTCTTCATCATCTTGCTCTTCTTCTTGGTCTTCATCATTGTTGACGTTGTCGTTCTCTTGTCGTGGTGGGGAAGTTGGTTGATGCGGTTCATCTTGGTGTACTTCCTCATTTTCTTCATCTTGGTGTGTCCCGCTTGTGGATGCTTCCATATCAACTCTTGGTTCACCTTGTCGTGAGGTAGAAGCTTCCATATCAACTCTCCTTCACCTCCGTTGGACGAACCTTGCGAATAGATAAGTCTTGGATTGCTTCTGAAGGATCTGTATCTCCTACATCAATTGGTAATTGCGCTATTTGCGAGCCGTTAGATTCATCTAACTTCACATGTACCGTCTCTTCAACCTTTCGGGTGAAATTGTTGTAGACACGGTAAGTGTGAGAGTTTGAGCCATAACCAAGTAGAAATCCCTCATGAGATTTAGAAGAAAATTTAGAACGACGATGCTTATCAAGAATGTAGCACTTTGAGCCCAATACTCGAAAGTATCCAACTTGGGGTTTGTTACCGGTGAGGAGCTTGTATGCCGTCTTGCCGAGTAGCTTGTGAAGATACAAGCGATTTGTTGCATGACAAGCTATCTCAACCGCTTCCGCCCAAAAGTGCTTCGGCGTCTTGTACTCATCAAGCATCATTCTCGCCATTTCGATGAGAGTTCGGTTCTTCCTCTCAACAACTCCATTTTGTTGAGGTGTGTACGTAGCCTAGAACTCATGTGAAATCCCTTCTTCGTCAAGAAAGGTGGCCACATTTGCGTTCTTGAACTCCGTTCCGTTGTCGCTGCGAACCTTCTTGATCTTCACTTCAAATTGATTTTGGGCCTTCCTAGCGAAGTTTTTGAAGATCTTTTGGACCTGTGATTTACCATCAAGAAAGAACACCCACGTAATTCTTGAAAAATCATCAACTATAACAAGACCAAATGAGTTTCCACAGAGATTCTTGTAAGTGTTGGGACCAAAGAGATCCATGTGAAGTAGCTTGAGCGGTCTCTGTGTGGTCATGATGTTCTTCACGGGATGGCTTCCTCCAACCTGTTTACCTGCTTGACAAGCACTTCAAAGTCTATCCTTATCAAATATGAGATCTTTAACTCCAAGGATATGATCACCTTTAATAAGCTTGTCAAGGTTTCACATGCCCACATGACCTAACCGTCTATG
This sequence comes from Triticum dicoccoides, assembly GCF_002162155.2. Taxonomy (NCBI): domain Eukaryota; kingdom Viridiplantae; phylum Streptophyta; class Magnoliopsida; order Poales; family Poaceae; genus Triticum; species Triticum dicoccoides. Next base: position 69,934,509 of record NC_041383.1, read on the forward strand.
CCACAACCAGCCTTTAGAAGCTTTAGAAATTAAGCAAGTTTTAGGTTGAGCCTTTTTAGTGAAATAAACAATGTAAAGATCACCTTTGCGTATACCGGTAAAGACCATTTTATTATTATCTCTTCAAAACACTTGGCAATCTACTTCAGTAAATAGGACATTGAAATCGAAATCAGCAAGTCTAGATACTGAAAGTAAATTGTAGCCAAGAGATTCAACGAGCATGACATTTTGTATGGAGCTATCATGTAAGATGGCCACCTTACCGAGGCCAACCACCTTACCCTTTGAGTTATCACCAAAAGTGATATACTTTCGAGGGTGCTACGTCTTGAGCTTGCGTTGGTTTTCCTTGAAGAGGAAAGGGTGATGCAGCACATTAGCATAAGTATTTCCCTCAGTTTTTGAGAACCAAGGTATCAATCCAGTAGGAGGTCCTCAAAAGTCTTACGCACCTACACAAACAAACAAAGACCTCACAACCAACACAATAAAGGGGTTGTCAATCCCTTAACGGCCACTTGCAAAGTGAGATCTGATAGAGATAGTATGATAAGATAAATATATTTTTGGTATTTTATAATATAGACTGGAAAAGTAAAAATGCAAATAAAAGTAGATTGAAAGCTTATATGATAAGAGATAGACCCGGGGGCCATAGGTTTCACTAGTGGTTTCTCTCGAGATAGCATAAGTATTACGGTGGGTGAACAAATTACTGTCGAGCAATTGATAGAAAAGCGAATAATTATGAGATTATCTAGGCATGATCATCTATATAGGCATCACGTCTCTGACAAGTAGACCGACTCCTGCCTGCATCTACTACTATTACTCCACACATCGACCGCTATCCAGCATGCATCTAGAGTATTGAGTTCATAAGAACAGAGTAACACATTAAGAAAGATGACATGATGTAGAGGGATAAACTCATGCAATATTATGTAAACCCCATCTTTTTATCCTTGATGGAAACAATACAATACGTGCCTTGCTGCCCCTGCTGTCACTGGGAAAGGACACCGCAAGATTGAACCCAAAGCTAAGCACTTCTCCCATGGCAAGAAAGATCAATCTAGTAGGCCAAACCAAACCGATAGTTCAAAGATACTTGCAAAGATAAATTTAATCATACATAATAGAATCCAGAGAATATTCAAATATTTCTCATAGATAAACTTGATCATAAACCCACAATTCATCAGATCTCGACAAACACACCGCGAAAAGAGTTACATCGAATAGATCTCCAAGAAGAGGGAGGAGAACTTTGTATTGAGATTCAAAGAGAGAGAAGAAGCCATCTAGCTAATAATTATGGACCCGAAGGTCTGTGGTAAACTACTCACAACTCCCGGAAGGGCTATGGTGTTGATGTAGAAGCCCTCCATGGTCGATTCCCCCTCCGGCGGAGCGCCGGCGAAGGATCCAAGATGGGATCTCGCGGATACAAAAGGTTACGATGGTGGAAATAGCTTTTCATCGTCTCCCGTGATGGTTTCGGGGTACATGGGTATATATAGGACGAACAAGTACGTCGGTGGATGCCCGAGGGGCCCACAAGATAGGGGGCGCGCCCAGTAGTGGGGGGGCGCCCTCCACCCTCGTGGCCGGCTCGGAAGGTTCTTGACTTGCACTCCAAGTCCTCTGGATCACGTTTATTCCAAAAAGATCGCTCCCGAAGGTTTCATTCTGTTTGATATTCCTTTTCTTCGATATACTGAAATAGGCAAAAAACACAGCAATGCGGGCTGCGCCTCCGGTTAGTAGGTTAGTCCCAAAAATGATATAAAAGTGTAAAGTAAAGCCCATAAACATCCAAAACAGGTAATATAATAGCATGGAACAATCAAAAATTATAGATACATTGGAGATGTATCAAGCATCCCCAAGCTTAATTCCTGCTCGTCCTCGAGTAGGTAAATGATAAAAACAGAATTTTTGATTTGGAATCCTACCTAGCATATTTCTCAATGTAGTTTTCTTTGTTGTGGCATGAATGTTCAGATCCAAATAATTCAAAACAAAAGTTCATATTGACATAAGAAATAGTAATACTTCAAGCATACTAATCAAACCAATCATGTCTTCTCAAAATAGCATGGCTAAAGAAAATTATCCCTACAAAATCATATAGTCTGGTTGTTGCTCTATCTTCATCACACAAAGTATTTAATCATGCACAACCCCGATGACAAGCCAAGCAATTGTTTCATACTTTAGTAATCTCAAACTTTTTCGATGTTCACACAATACATGAGCGTGAGCCATGGACATAGCACTATATGTGGAATAGAATGGTGGTTGTGGAGAAGACAAAAAAGAGAAGATAGTCTCACATCAACTAGGCGTATCAACGGGCTACGGAGATGCCCATTAATAGATATCAATGTCAGTGAGTAGGGATTGCCATGCAATAGATGCACTAGAGCTATAAATGTATGAAACCTCAACGAGAGAAACTAAGTGGGTGTGCATCCAACTTTCTTGCTCACTAAGACCTAGGGCATTTTTAGGAAGCCCATCATTGGAATATACAAGCCAAGTTCTATAATGTAAAATGCCCACTAGTATATGAAAGTGACAACATAGGATACTCTCTATCATGAAGATCATGGTGCTACTTTGAAGCACAAGTGTGGTAAAAAGGATAGTAGCATTGTCCCTTCTCTCTTTTTCTCTCATTTATTTTATTTTATTGGTGGGCTACTTTGGCTTATTTTTTTATTGGGCTTCTTTGGCCTCACTTTTTTTTTATAAAGTCCGAAGTCTCATCCCGACTTGTGGGGGAATCATAGTCTTCATCATCCTTTCCTCACTTGGGACGATGCTCTAATAATGAAGATCATCACACTTTTATTTATTTACTACTGAAGAATTACTACTCGAAACTAGAATAAGATATGAATCTATATGAAAGCCTCTGGCGGTGTACCGGGAATATGCAATGAATCAAGAGTGACATGTATGAAATATTATGAGGGTGGCCTTGCCACAAATACGATGTCAACTACATGTTCATGCAAGGAGCAATATGACAATGATGGAGCGTGTCATAATAAACGGAACGGTGGAAAGTTGCATGGCAATATATCTCGGAATGGCTATGGAAATGACATAATATGTAGGTATGGTGGCTGTTTTGAGGAAGGTATATAGTGGGTGTATGGTACCGGCGAAAGTTGCACGGCACAAGAGAGGCTAGCAATGGTGGAAGGGTGAGAGTGCGTATAATCCATGGACTCAACATTACTCATAAAGAACTCGTATACTTATTGCAAAAATCTTCAAGCCATTGACAACAAAGTACTACGCGCATGCTCCTAGGTGGATAGATTGGTAGGAAAAGACCATCGCTCGTCCCCGACCGCCACTCATAAGGAAGAAAATCAATAAATAAAATTTTGCTCCAACTTCATCAGAAAGCGGTTCACCATACGTGCATGCTACGGGAATCACAAACTTCAACATAAGAATTCCTTAAATTCACAATCACCCAACTAGCATGACTCTAATATCACTACCTCCATATCTCAAAACAATTATCAAGTATCAAATTGATCATAGCATCCAATTCACTTTCTATGATAATTTTAATTATACCCAACTTGGATGCCCGTTATTCTAGGACCAATTTTCTAACCATAGAAAATACCATGATTTTATAAGAGACTCTCAAAAAAATATAAGTGAAGCATGAGAGATCAACAATTTCTTCAAAATTAAGCCACCGCCGTGCCCTTAAAAGATATAAGTGAAGCATTAGAGCAAAATTATCTAGCTCAAAAGATATAAGTGAAGCACATAGAGTATTCTAATAAATTCCAATCAAGTGGGCTTCTCCCAAAAGGTGTGTACAGCAAGGATGATTGTGATAAACTAAAAAGCAAGACTAATATCGTACAAGACGCTCCAAGAAAAACACATATCATGTGGTGAATAAAAATATAGCTCCAAGTAAAGTTACCAATGAACGAAGATGAAAGAGGGGATGCCTTCCCGGGGCATCCCCAAGATTAGGCTTTTGGCTATTCTTGAATATCTTGGGGTGCCATGGACTTCCCCAAGCTTAGGCTCTTGCCACTCCTTATTCCATAGTCCATCAAATCTTTACCCAAAACTTGAAAACTTCACATCACAAAACTCAACAGGAAATCTTATAAGCTCTGTTAGTGAAAGAAAGAAAAACCATCACATAAGGTACTGTAATGAACTCATTCTTTATTTATATTGGTGTTAAACCTACTGTATTCCAAGTTCTCTATGGTTCATACACTTACATACTAGACATAGATGCATCAAAATAAGCAAACAACACACGAAAGGCAGAATCTGTCAAAAACAGAACAATATGTAGCAATCTGTAACTTTCGAATACTTCCGGAACTCCAAAAATCCTACCACAATAGGAAGTCCTAGGCAACTTGTCTATTGATCTACAGCAAAAAGAATGAACGCAAAATCACGTTTCTGTGATTTATTGATTTTTTTCCCGTGAGCGCAAAGTTTCTGTTTTTCAGCAGAATCAAATTAACTATCACCATAGGTTATCCTATAGGTTTCTACTTGGCACAAACACTAAATAAAACATGGGAACACATCTAAACAGAAAGTGGATGCAAAATTTATTACTAAACAGGAACAAAAACAAAAAACACAAATAAAATTGGGTTGCCTCCCAACTAGCTCTATCATTTAACGCCCGTAGCTAGGCATAAAAGTGAAGATAGATTTAAGTAGTGCCATCTTTGACACTTGACTCATAAGTAGCTCGCATGATACATTCATGAGGTAATTTAATTTTCTTGCTTGGAAAGTGCTCCATGCCTTTCCTTAATGGAAATTGGAATCTAATATTCCCTTCCTTCATATCAATAATTGCGTCAATTGTTCTAAGGAAAGGTCTACCAACAATAATAGGACAAGAAAGATTGCAATCTATATCAAGAACGATAAAATCTACGGGAACCAAATTTCTATTTGCAACAATGAGAACATCATTGATCCTTCCCATTGGCTTTTTAATGGTGGAATCCGCAAGGTGCAAATTGAAAGAGCAATCATCAAGATCATGGAAACCTAGAATATCACATAAAGTTTTTGGAATTGTGGAAACACTAGCACCCAAATCATACAAAGCAAAACACTCATAATATTTAATTTTAATCTTTATAGTAGGTTCCTACTCATCATTAAGTTTTCTAGGTATAGAAACTTCCAAATTAAAGTTTTCGTCAAAAGATTGCATCAAGGTATCAACAATATGTTTGGTAAATGCTTTAATTTGACTATAAGCATGAGTAGAATTCAATATGGATTGCAACAAGGAATTACAATCTTATAAAGAACAATTATCGTAATTAAATTCCTTGAATCCAAGATAGTGGGTTCAATGCTATTTAAAGTTTTGACCTCTCCAATCCCACTTTTACCAAATTTAGCATCAAGAACAAAATACTCCAAATTATCGGAACACTTTTTAACCAAAGTTGATTCACTTCCAGTCCCATTATTATCAAGATTCATATTGCAAAACAAAGATTTAATAGGGTACACATATATAACTTTTAGATCTTCATCATTATTTTCATGGAACTTTTCTGGTTTGGCAGCCATCTTATTGAGCAAGGTGGCTTTCTTATCATAAATTTGGGCAATAGATTTTTCATGGCAAGCAATCTGAGAGCTCAAACCATAAAACTCTTTAGCCATATCATCAAGCTCTTTATTCATAAATACCATAAAGCTCTTTTGTTCTTTAGGCTCTTTTCTAAAGAAACTATTGTGCTCAAATTGCAAGGTCATAAAGCTTCTAATGTTTAATTCAATATCATCCAATCTTTTAAGATGGAGATCAACATTTTTGGGTAAATCCATAAAGGCAGAAAGCCACACGAACGGCAAGCGAAAGAGAGAGAGAAGAAGATTGGGAAAGAGATGGCGAATAAAACGGCAAGGGTGACATGGGGGAGAGGAAAACGACAGGCAAATGGAAAATAATGTAAATGCGAGGGAGATGAGTTTGTGATGGGTACTTGTTATGTCTTGACTTGAGCGAAGACCTCCCCGTCAACGGCGGCAGAAATCCTTCTTGCTACGTCTTGAGCTTGCGTTGGTTTTCCTTAAAGAGGAAAGGGTGATGCAGCACAGTAGCGTAAGTATTTCCCTCGGTTTTTGAGAACCAAGGTATCAATCCAGTAGGAGGCTCCTCAAAAGTCCCATGCACCTACAGAAACAAACAAAGAACTCGCAACCAACACAATAAAGGGGTTGTCAATCCCTTCACAGCCACTTGCGAAAGTGAGATATGATAGAGATAGTATGATAAGATAAATATAGTTTTTGTATTTTATAATATAGATTGGAAAAGTAAATATGCAAATAAAAGTAGATTGAAAGCTTATATGATAAGAGATAGACCCGGGGGCCATAGGTTTCACTAGTGTCTTCTCTCGAGATAGCATAAGTATTACGGTCGGTGAACAAATTACTGTCGAGCAATTGATAGAAAAGCGAATAATTATGAGATTATCTAGGCATGATCATGTATATAGGCATCACGTCCATGATAAGTAGACCGACTCCTGCCTGCATCTACTACTATTACTCCACACATTGACCGCTATCTAACATGCATCTAGAGTATTAAGTTCATAAGAACAGAGTAACGCATTAAGAAAGATGACATGATGTAGAGGGATAAACTCATGCAATATGATATAAACCCCATCTTTTTATCCTTGATGGCAACAATACAATACTTGTCTTGCAACCCTTTCTAGATACTGAAAGGAGATTGTAGCCAAGAGATTCAACAAGCATGACATTTTGTATCGAGCTATCATGTGAGATGGCCACCTTACCAAGGCCAACCACCTTACCATTTGAGTTATCACCAAAAGTGACATACTTTTGAGGGTGCTACATCTTGAGCTTGCGTTGGTTTTCCTTGAAGAGGAAAGGGTGATGCAGCACATTAGCGTAAGTATTTCCCTCAGTTTCTGAGAACCAAGGTATCAATCCAGTAGGAGGCTCCTCAAAAGTCTCACGCACCAACACAAACAAACAAAGAACTCGCAACCAACACAATAAAGGGGTTGTCAATCCCTTCACGGCCACTTGCAAAAGTGAGATCTGATAGAGATAGTATGATAAGATAAATATATTTTTGGTATTTTATAATACAGATTGGAAAAGTAAATATGCAAATAAAAGTAGATTGAAAGCTTATATGATAAGATATAGACCCGGGGGCCATAGGTTTCACTCGTGGTTTCTCTCGAGATAGCATAAGTATTACGGTGGGTGAACAAATTACTGTCGAACATTTGATAGAGAAGTGAATAATTATGAGATTATCTAGGCATGATCATGTATATAGGCATCACGTCTCTAACAAGTAGACCGACTCCTGCCATCATCTACTACTATTACTCCACACGTCGACCGCTATCCAGCATGCATCTAGAGTATTGAGTTCATAAGAACAGAGTAACACATTAAGAAAGATGACATGATGTAGAGGGATAAACTCATGCAATATTATGTAAACCCCATCTTTTTATCCTTGATGGCAACAATACAATACGTGCCTTGCTGTCCCTGCTGTCACTGGGAAAGGACACCGCAAGATTGAACCGAACGCTAAACACTTCTCCCATGGCAAGAAAGATCAATCTACTAGGCCAAACCAAACCGACAATTCGAAGAGTCTTGGAAATATAACTTTAATCATACATAATATAATCCAGAGAAGATTCAAATATTTCTCATAGATAAATTTGATCATAAACCCACAATTCATCGGATCTCGACAAACAAACCGCAAAAAGAGTTACATCGAATTGATCTCCAACAAGAGAGAGGAGAACTTTGTATTGAGATTCAAAGAGAGAGAAGAAGCCATCTAGCTATAATTATGGACCCGAAGGTCTGTGGTAAATTACTCACAACTCATCGGAAGGGCTATGGTGTTGATGTACAAGCCCTCCATGGGCGATTCTCCCTCCGGCGGAGCGCCGGCGAAGGCTCCAAGATGGGATCTCGCGGATACAGAAGGTTACGGTGGTGGAAATAGCTTTTCGTTGTCTCCCGTGATGGTTTCGGGGTACGTGGGTATATATATATAGGAGGAAGAAGTATGTCGGTGGATGCCCGAGGGGCCCACAAGATAGGGGGCATGCCCAATGGGGGGGGCGCCCTCCACACTCATGGCCGCCTCAGAAGTTTCTTGACTTGCACTCCAAGTCCTTTGGATCACGTTTGTTCCAAAAAGATCGCTCCTGAAGGTTTCATTCTGTTTGGACTCCGTTTGATATCCCTTTTCTTCGATATACTAAAATAGGCACAAAAAAATAGCAATACGGGCTGGGCCTCTGGTTAGTAGGTTTGTCCCAAAAATGATATAAAAGTGTAAAGTAAAGCCCATAAACATCCAAAACAGGTAATATAATAGCATGGAACAATCAAAAATTATAGATATCTTGGAGACGTATTGGAGGGCCATTGTTTTCAGCAAGCTCACCAAACATATCTTTGTCTCCGGTCATGTGATCGGTACATCCACTATCAAGGACCCATTCCTTTCCTCCTGCCATGTATCCCCGAAGATTTGCCATAAGACCAAAATGTCTCATTGCATTACCAAGATCAAAGTCACCATCATCATCCTCATCATAGTATTCGTGTTCAACATCGTCATGTGGTGGATCAATTCCTAGAGAGGGTAATTCGTTAGACAAATGATTTTGACAATAGTCATCTTTATGAATTCTAATAGCTTCGGAGATAATATCACTAATAATTCCAACCTCTCCTTTGGCACACATAAGATTTGTAAGCTCAAATAGACAATCACCAACTTAGGATCATTGGAATTCATCTTACTCAAGCAATAGATTTATGGAGAATTTCATCTAGATTTTGCAAGGAATAATTTGGAAATCGTTCACAAGAAATTTCCATATGGTGTAGGCACATTCAAGAGTAGGCAAGCAACCAATCAAGTTTCTAGGCAAACCTCTAGTGATAAGATTAACAGTTCTAAGATTGTGAATAGTGGCAATGGACTCATCAAGGGTAGGATGCATAGGATCAACATGAGGTGCACAATGATAAGTACTGTAGTTGTTCAAATGATATTCATTAAAAATCAGAAGCATCTCATTTTTCCACTCATGAAAATACTCTCCATCAAGTATAGGCACTCTATGTCTAAGGCTCCCCAAAGTAGACTCATCCATCTTCCTCCAATGGTGATTAAACCAAAGCAGTGGAGACCAAAGCTCGAATACAAATTGAAAGGATCGAGAAGAGGGGTCTAGAGGGGGGTGAATAGACACTCAACACACAAAGTTGAAAGTTTTTAATTTCTTTAAGTTGGAGTGGAGTTTTGGCACAAGTTTAACCATTCAGAATAGAAATCAAGCAAGTATGCAAAGAGTATATGAGAAGCGGAAAGTAAAGAATGCAACTTGCAAGAAAGTAAGGGAATGGGATTGGAGTGTGCAAACGCAATTTGGAGACACGGAGATTTTTTATCCGTGGTTCTGATAGGTGGTGCTATCGTACATCCATGTTGATGGAGACTTCAACCCAGGAAGGTTAACGGTTGCGCGAGTCCACGGAGGACTCCACCCACGAAGGGTCCACGAAGAAGCAACCTTGTCTATCCCACCATGGCCATCACCCACGAAGGACTTGCCACACTCGGGTAGATCTTCACGAAGTAGGCGATCTCTTTGCCCTTACAAACTTCTTGGTTCAACTCCACAATCTTGACGGAGGCTCCCAAGTGACACCTAACCAATCTAGGAGACTCCACTCTCCAAAAGGTAATAGATGGTGTGTTCATGATGAACTCCTTGCTCTTGTGCTTCAAATGATAGTCACCCCAACACTCAACTCTCTCTCACAGGATTTGGATTTGGTGGAAAGAAGATTTGAGTGGAAAGCAACTTGGGGAAGGCTAGAGATCAAGATTTATGTGGTAGGAATGGAAGATCTTGATATCAACACAAGTGTTGGTGGTTCTCTCTCAGAAAATGGATAGTTGAAGTGTAGGCATGTTCTGATGGCTCTCTCCATGAATGAAGAGTGGGTGGAGGGTATATATAGCCTCTACACAAAATCTAACCATTACACACAACTTTCCAAACTCGGTGGGACTGAATCGTTAAACTCGATCGGACCAATTTAGTTCATAATGTGACCGTTAGGCATTTCGGTTGGACCAACATGTCAACTCGGTGAGACCGATATCATTAGGGTTAGGGCATAATTTAATCTCGGTGAGACCGATTACACAAACTCGGTGAGACCGATCGATTTTGGTAATAAGCTAACCCGAGAGTTGGTCAGGCAAAATCGGCGGGACCGATTCGCTCATCTCGGTTGGACCGAAATGTTACGAAAGGTAAATAGAGAGTTTGCATTACAATCTCGGTGTGACCGATATGTTCATCTCGGTTAGACCGAAACGTTAGGAAAGGAAACAGAGAGATTACAATCCCATCTCGGTGAGACCGAGATCCCTATCGGTGAGACCGAAAAGACTAGGGTTTCTGGCAGTGGCTATGTCAATTGAACTCGGTGGCGCCGGATAGAAAGTTTCGGTGGGGCCGAGTTTGACTTTTGGTTTGGGACATATGTGGATGTGAGAAATTGGTTGAGGGCTTTGGAGCATATCACTAAGCACTTTGAGCAAGCAAGCCATTAAGCAACACCTCACCCCCTCTTAATAGTATTGGCTTTCCTATGGACTCAATGTGATATTGGATCTCTAAATGTAAAATGTAGAGTCTTGCGCTTTGAGCTTAAGCCAATACTTTTGTCCTTAGCATCTTGAAGGGGTTCCACATCCTCTAGTCCATGCCACTCCATTGTTGAACTTATCTGAAACATACTAGGTAAAAGCATTAGTCCAACAAGAGATATGTTGACATTAATTACCAAAATCACCCAGGGAGCACTTGTGCTTTCAACTTCTTCAGACGACCTTAGCACAGCAGGAGGCATATTCTTACAGTAGAGACATAATTCATTCAACTCCACGTCCAAGCCGAGGCCGGAGTTATAGCAGGCACATGGACTCACCGGCTGTTTCAAGCAATGCCCAGCGTCGTGATCAGCTGCATGGGCACGACCCGGCACGTGATGGAGCTCTTAACTTGCGTGATCAGGATAGAGTGCATCAACAAATTGAGCAGGGGGCTCAGATTTCCCCTCAGCAGGCGGCTTATCAGCCCCTTTCGGTTTATCCGACGACTTCAATTGAGGAAGGCGTGACCGCTAGGACTGGGGGCATACCTTGTTTGTTACCGGCTCTGCGTAACGAGCATTTGCCCAAGGATTTCAAGGGACCTCGAAAGGTGCCTAATTACACGGCCGACTTACAACCTGGGGCACGGATCAAAAGCAACGAGATGGCCATGGAACTACTGGAAGTCAGTGACGCTACAATGGCTAAGTACTTCACCATGATGCTGGATGGAATGACCCGTACTTGGTTGAAGGAGCTGCCACCTAATTCCATCAGTTCATGGGCAGAGTTAATGGACCGGTTTGTTCAGAACTTTAAAGGTACATGCAAGCAGCCCATGTCGATTGTGGACTTGACTAATTGCAAGCAAGAGGAGGGTGAATCCATGACCCATTGGGTGCGCCGGGTCAAGGCCATAATACATTCATCTGATAAGATGGATGCCGGCTCTGCAGTCTTAATGTTGGAGAAAAATTGCCGTTTTGAGCCTCTGAAACAGAACCTGGGGCGGCTCAAGCGCGATTGTAATGAAATGGGCCAACTGATGGCGGCTCTAGTCAAGTATGCCGACTCTAATAGTACCAAGGATCCCGAGTCCGATGATGAGAAGACAGGGAAGGGAAAGAAGAATGGCAACACGAAGGGCCCGCAACATAACCCGGCGAGTTAAGGGGGCAATAACAAACATAAGGCTGATGGTAGCTCGGAGATTGTGGCTAACACCAGTGCGTAGGGCAATAATCAAAGACGAAAGGGGAGACCGTCTCCTCGGTCTGGCGGGTCAGGTCCCACTCTTGAGCAGTTGCTAAATGAGCCATGTCCAAGGCATGGTTCTTGAGAGAAGCCGGCCACTCACCTGTGGAAGGATTGTATGATTATGAAGGCTTTCAAGAATTCTAACATGTTTGATAGCAATCATGGGCCGGGTGGTGGCTCAGGCCGCGACGGTTTTCATGGTCCGGGTTATGGAGGTGGCGGCTCTAATTCCAGCTTTCAGGTCCACCAAAATAATCAGGGAGGTTATAACCAGCAATCCGGCCAAGGGGGTCAGCAGCAGCAATCTGGATATCATACTCATCCAAAACAATTGAATAGTGGGCAATATCACGTTTTCACCACAAGTTTGTGCAAGCGGGACCAGAAGCTTCACAAGAGGGCAGCGAATGCCGTTGAGCCGGCAGTTCCCAGTATTTGTGATGGTCTGAGCAACCCATTATGTGGAGTCGGGCGGATCACCCGCCCCGGGTTGATAACCTAGGTCACATGGCTTTGGTGGTGGCACCTCAAGTGGGTGGATACAAGTTTACTAAGGTGCTCATGGATGGAGGTAGCAGCATTAATATCCTTTATTATGAAACCTTCCGTCGCATGGGGTTAACTGATAAGAATCTTAAGCGGTCAAATACTATTTTCCATGGAGTGGTTCCTGGTAAGTCGGCATACCCAGTTGGCAAGATTGAACTGGAGGTAGCTTTTAGAGATGAGCACGACCCCAGGGCTGACAAGTTAACTTTTGAAGTGGTCAAAATCAAGAGCCCATATCATGCTCTGTTTGAACGGCCGGCTTATGCTAAGTTCATGGAACGACCGTGTTATGTTTATCTACAGCTCAAGATGCCAGGTTACAAGGGGACCGTCACGGTTCATGGAAGTTGGAAGGTACCCTTGGAGTTTGAAGAAGGACACGCGGCTTATGCTGAGTCGGTCTATGCAATGGAAGAGTTGAAGTTTTACATGGATAATGTTGATCCGGCTGATATGACATCTTTGAAAAAGCCAACTACGAAGCATGGCCCGGTAATGAAGTTTAAATCGGCCGATGACACCAAGCTTGTTGATTTCGTTCCTAGTGACTCATCCAAGCAGTTCAGTATCAGTGCTAATCTGGATCCCAAATAGGAAACGCGCTCATCGAGTTCATCCATGAGAACCGGGACATCTTTGCCTGGAAACCTTCTTACATGCCGGGTGTACCGAGAGAACTTGCTGAGCACACTCTCAATATTGATCCGACATTTAAGAAAGTCAAGCAGTTTCTTCGGTGGTTTAATGAGGAGAGGCGAAAGGCCATTGGTGAGGAGGTGGCCTGGCTCTTGGCAGCTGGGTTCATTATTGAAGTATTTCATCCCGAGTGGATGGCTAACCCGGTGCTAGTGCTCAAGAAGAATGGCACTTGGCGTATGTGTGTGGATTACACGGACTTGAACAAGGCTTGTCCGGCTGATCCCTTTGCTCTCTCTTGTATTTATCAAATCATTGATGCTACGGTGGGTTGTGAGCATTTGATTGTTTTGGATGCTTATTCTGGATATCATCAGATCAAGATGGCAGTTAAGGACTAGGAGAAGACATCTTTTATTACTCCCTTTGGAGCCTTCTGCTATGTTTTTATGCCTTTTGGGTGCAAGAGTGCTGAGGCGACTTATCTGCGCTATGTGCAGAATTGTCTTGATACTCAGATTGGGCGTAATGTTCATGCTTATGTTGATGATATTGTGGTGAAATCCAGAGAGAATGAGAACTGGATAGATGACTTAAGGGAGACCTTTGATAATCTTCGGGTCTACAATATGATGCTTAACCCAGCCAAGTGTGTCTTTGGTGTACCGACAGGCAAGCTTTTGGGATTTCTGGTTTCTAACAGAGGCATTGAGGCTAACCCAGAGAAAATCAAGGCTATTACCTCTCTGGCAAGACCCAAGTGTATCAACGATGTCTAGCGTCTGGCGGGTCGTATCGCAGCTTTAAGTTGGTTCATAAGCCGGTTAGGTGAGAAGGCCATACCATTGTACCAGATGATGAAGAAAACAGATGACTTTGTCTGGAGTGATGCTACTAACGATGCATTTGAAGATTTGAAGAGGCAGCTAGCTGAGCCGCCGGTCCTTGCTGCTCCAATTGATAAGGAGCCATCAGTGAGGTGCTTATTGAGTCCAAGTAGAGATATCCGCATTGGTAGAAGCTTGTTTATGGGGTGTTCATGGCTAGCCTGAAGCTTAAACAATACTTTCTGGGTCATCCCATCACTGTGGTCAGTTCTGCTCCTTTAGGAGATATAATTCAAAACATAGAAGCCACAGGATGAGCTGCCAAGTGGGCCATTGAGATTGCGCCTAATGGTTTAAAGTATGTGCCACACACTGCTATCAAGTCTCAAGCACTGGTGGATTTCATCAACGATTGGACAGAGCTGTAGATGCCTGAAGAGAAGCCAGACAACACGTATTGGACTATTCACTTTGATGGGTCCAGACTGTCGGGGTTCTGGGAATGGGGGTCCCCATACTTGCCTTCCTGCGGCCCGCAGCGTGGCTCCACCAGTGGCCCAGTGCGGCCTGTGTTTGTCCACCAACACTCAAGACCCTCGCGAGGGGCCAAGCCTCGCGGGGCCACTACTAGGGAAAACCTTATACACAGAATCTTAGCAGCAGCGTGGTTTAAAAATAGACGCTACTGCTAATCAGCAGGAGCGATCTTCAGAAAAGAGCTCTACTTATATCTAAGTAGCAGTAGAGCTCTAGGTGAAACAAGCGCTACTACTATAATTGCCACGGTGTTGCCTCCAGGCTAGATATAGTAGTAGCGCCATTCCAAGGGACGCGCTACTGCTAAAGTACTTAGTAGCAGCGTTTTTCCTCAAAACTCGCTACTGCTAAGTATCACCGCAACTAATTAAGTTTAGTCCCATACTGCTAAGCGAACAAGGTGTTTACCACTGTCGGTGTCAAAACCGGCGGATCTCGGGTAGGGGGTCCCGAACTGTGCGTCTAGGCGGATGGTAACAGGAGACAAGGGACACGATGTTTTTACCCAGGTTCACGCCCTCTCGATGGAGGTAAAACCCTACTCCTGCTTGATTAATATTGATGATATGGGTAGTACAAGAGTAGATCTACCATGAGATCAGAGAGGCTAAACCCTAGAAGCTAGCCTATGGTATGATTGTTGTTCGTCCTACGGACTAAAACCCTCTGGTTTATATAGACACTGGAGAGGGCTAGGGTTAGACAGAGTCGGTTACAATGGGACGAGATCTACATATCGTATCGCCAAGCATGCCTTTCACGCCAAGGAAAGTTCCATCCGGACACGGGACGAAGTCTTCAGTCTTGTATCTTAATAGTCCAGGTGTCAGGACCCCGACTCGATGTCACATCGATCTAGCCGGTAACACCTCATATCACTTTGCGGCCTCACGCACGGTATCCCCACGGGTGTCGCCTTACCTTTGCCCGGGACCGTTTGCGCCTTTTGGCTCACGTATATGATAGTGTCGCTAGCATCCATATGATAAGGAGCCCGGGCTGACATGACTAGTCGTAAACCCAAAGTGGCACAGACTTACAGGGACAGGCATTCATGACCCAGCTTCGAACGTGTCGGTCATCAGCAAGTGGGTCCGGGCTGTAGCACTGGGCTAGCAGGACTCCGGTAAACCGGGCTGTAGCGGGCTAACAGGACTCCGGTACTCAAAGCGTGACATTTCCCCGAAGGGACAGACACAGGAACGAAGAAGGACACATGCCGGCCAGCCTAAGTGTTCCGGAGCAGTAGCAAGCTACCATGGCTCGGTGGAAACACTAGGAGACATTTCCCGGTAAGAGAGGCTACTAAAGATAAACAACTAGATGGTCAGATCCCACACATACCAAGCATTTCAATAGCATACACACAATATGCTCGATATGTGCAGATACAACATGGCATCACAACATGACTCTACGACTCAAGTAATTTATTCAATAGGCTCCGAGGAGCGAGATATTACAAACATGGGTCTCATGACCCAACATTCGGAGCATACAAATCAAGCACAAGCGGAAGCTATCATGTCTGAGTACAGACATCTATAAATGAAAAAGGCTGAGAAGCCTGACTATCTATCAGATCCTGCCGAGGGCACAAGATCGTAGCTGAGGTAACAAGCTAAACGTCGAAGTCCACGCGAAACTACTAGCGAGACCGAAGTCTCTCTGCAAAAAACATAAATAGGCAAACGTGAGTACAAATGTACCCAGCAAGACTTACATCAGAACTATCTACATATGCATCATTATCAACAAAGGGGATGGTGGGGTTTAACTGCAGCAAGCCAGCTTTGACTCGGTGGCTATCCTAAACTACGACTGCAAGCGACTCTTTTGAGGTGGCGCACACGAGTCCACATATTCACCATATCAATACACCACTATGGATCCGCTCCCGTCTCCCTGCGAGAACGCCATCCATAGCACTCACGCTTATCTTGCGTGTTTTAGAGTATCCACTTTCACTTGTCTATGAACTGATATAAGCAACCCAGAAGTCCTTTTCCGCGGACACGGCTATTCGAATAGATAAGGTTAACCCTGCAGGGGTGTACTTCTTCACACACGCTCTCACCACTTACCGCCGTTTACACGACATGTACTCGGCAACCTTCAAGCGGAAGCCCAACGTGGGTGTCGGCCACGACCTACCTAATCACCTATGTCTCTAGTCCAGGTTTATCGCCTATTCGGGTTCCATCCATGAGGAGATCCGGCCGGAGTTTCGCTCACAGCCCCAAACGATGTGAACAGGGTTCCCGAGACACCAAACGGGCGCCCGGTACACCGTGCCACGTGCCTACCGCATCACAGCCCACCCCTACGGTCAGCGCTGCGCACGGCCTCCAGCATACTACAAACACCAGAAACTACTTGCAACTCCTGGACAGAGGACAAGGGTGATCAAGAAGCCGAGAGGGTCCATTGGTTTCGGGCCCAATGCGTGGTAGTAGCTGAATCATGGATCACAAACACAGAACTCAGTTCCTGAGGACGGCTACAATGAGACAACCCACCATGTACTCCTACATGGCCTCTCACCGCTACCTTTACCAAATCGTGTTCACACACTTAGTTCACCCATAGTAGGACATGTTCACACGCCTCTGATTCATCCCCGATGAATCAGACCTGACTCAACTCTAAGCAGTAGCAGGCATGACAAACAAGCATGAATGAGTAGGCACAACAGGGCTCAAACAACTCCTACTCATGCTAGTGGGTTTCATCTATTTACTGTGGCAATGACAGGTCATGCAAAGGATAAAGGGGTTCAGCTACCGCAGCAAGTATCAAATATGTCGTTGTTGTCCTAATGCAGTAAAAGAGAGCAGGAGCGAGAGAGTGGGATTTTATCGGAATGAACAAGGGGGTTTTGCTTGCCTGGCACTTCTGAAGATAACATTGAGTCTTCATCAGTGTCAACGATCACGTCATCGGTATCACGTCTATCGAGAGGGGACAAATACCGGCAAACACAGAAGAAACACGATCAATGCAATGCACAGTATGATGCATGCTATGACATGGCAAAATGAATGTGTTTTGGGCTAATGCAACTAGCATCAGATTAAATGAAGTTGGTTTGAATACAAAATTCAAATTCAAACTCCATATGTGATTATTCAAATGCCATTTAATTGATTTGTGCTAAACAGCAGCTATAAGTTGTTCTAACATGCATGAAAATGGTACAGATGGATTCCTTGAATTTTTCTGATAATTTTTCATATATAAATTATTTAATTTGGAGTTACGGTTAATTTTCTATGATTTTTAGAAGTTTATATAATTTTCTGGAATTTCCTGTATTATAATAAATCCAGAAAATGGTTTATTGCGTCAGCCCCACGTCACAGTGACGTCAGCAGGGTCAACTGGGCTGGCTCAGTCAAACCTGACGTGTGGGGTCCACACGTCAGTGACACAAGAGCTAATCCCGGTCAAACCCAGCGCTGACTGGGGTTTGACCAGGGGTGGGGCCCGCTGTCAGTGGCCTAGGGGGTTGGTTAGCGTGGGGGGGTTAGCCGCTAATGATGCCCACGTCATCATCACCGGACTTACGCCGGCGGCGACCAAAATGGCGGCGGCAACGCGCCGGACTTGCGCTAAAGGCGACGGAGGCGGCGGCTGAGGGCACCAGGGCATAGCCCTCGCTCTTGCGCATCCAGAGAGCCAGATGGGAGGGGTTGGGGTGGTTCGAGCTCGCCGGGGTCGAGCTCGTGGCGGCGGCCGGCGTTCGGGAGCAGCCGAGTATGGTGCTAGAGGGCACGGGAAGCGGAGCTACTGGTAGCTGCAGGTTCGTGGAGGCGCGCTGAGCACACTGGTGTACTCGGGTGAGAGCTCCAGTGGCTGCCGTGACGGCGGCGACGAGGTCAGCGGCGGCCGGAGATCGGGCCAGCACGGCGCAGTGGCTGCAGCGCGTTAGCCAGAGAGCAGAGGAGCACGTCGGGACCCTGGGGACCTGGGGAGCACGCGGGAGCTACTGGAGCGAGCGGAAGAGCGCCGGGACGCGAGGTTCACCGGCAACGGCGATGGCCGGAGCTCGGTGCTTGCGGGGAAGGCGGCTACGGCACGGGAACGAGCAGAAAAGGAGGGGGAAAACAAAGAAGATCTTACGTCGGTCCTGGAGATCAGCACGGGAGGCTCGGGGACGGCCTGGCTGCAGCCAATCGACGACGGAGAGGTCCGGCGACCGGCGGTGAAGAAGATGGCGATTGCATTGCTTCGGTGCCTCCGGGCTCGCGAGATTCACCGGAGAGGAGCCGCTCGAGGTAGCAGAGGCGATGGACGACTCGAGGAGGCGAGGCGTGCGCGGTGGCTACAGATACGGTTGACGGCGGCGAGAGGCGTGCTCGGGGCTGCGAGAGAGAGAGGGCAGCAGGGGAGAGAGGAGCCGACAGGGAGGGAGTGAGAGGGGGTCGGGGGTGTCGTGGCGTCGCGGAAGGCGACCAGGGCGACGAGGGGGTAGCCAGGCAGGCAAGGAGGAGCTGGCGCGGCTCGCCTGCGCGCCGGGCACGCAGCTGCTTCGGGGCGAGGGGAGGAAGACGACGGAGGGGCTGCAGTGGTGGGCTGGGCCGATTCTGCTGGGCCACCAGGTGGGTGGGCCTCAGGTGAGCGTCGGGTAAGTTTTCTCTGCTCTGTCTTTTACTTATTATTTTCTATTTTTTTCTGCAGCTTTGTGGCTTTAATAAAAATACTAAATCAATCCCAAAAATCATGCAACTGCTCATGACCACTGTTAGAAATATATCCTACAGTAAACATTTCAGTTTGGGATTATTTGAGCATTTAAAATATTTTATAGTATTTAAATGCCCAAATGCAAATAAGTAATGATTTAAATTCAAAGTCCCAAAAATAAATCCTTTTAAAATGTTCATCATTTTTGGTTTGGATCAAAACCCTTGCCAAAAATATTAAACATCTAAGGAGAGCACTTTGGAGCAATGAATGAGATTTCCAGGGTTTTTGCCCCTCTTTTATCTAGGGTTTTGAGGCTTCCAATTTCCCTCAGTTCAAATTTCAAAAATATAGACATGATGCACACATGAAGCTAACCTAGAGCAATGCCAGAAGCTAGGGATGTGACAACTCACCCCCACTAAACAAGAATCTCGTCTCGAGATTCAAGCATAGGGTAGGATGAAGGGGAAACGCAAACTAGTACAATCTTCACGATCCAGTTGCACTTCAAATGGATTTTGATTCGTCCACCATCTTTATCTTGAAGTCTTGCTCTGAGAAATCCTGCCAACATGACCTGGAGAGAAGAAGGAGACTCTAGAAGGGTCGATCTTCTCGAAGATCGAACAACTCACGGAATAAGACATAGGATCATCTCTCGGGCTGAGAGACGAAGCATACCTCTAGAGGGATGGAGTGGAGCAAGTGACGAGGTTCACTAGGTAGACAATAATTCCACACCTAAGAAGGTGGTAAACGGTTGTCAACGTAGCGAGGAGTTGAATTGCTATGAAACCACGACGAAGCATCCTGGAGGAGGGTGATTCGTAGATTATCAGCTTAAGTGGCAAAAAGAATTACCTTTGATATAGAGATCATTGAGACTCTCTATGTCAGCCTAAGGCAAATCACAGCAATCGATTGGCGGGGTCGGTAGAATGGCATACTCGGACTTGGATGATGTGGATTACCTTGTTGAAGACAACGTAATGGATGAGTTTCCTTATCACCGGAGATGGAAGAGACCCATGGTAGAAAGGCACATTGGCGGTGCAAGCTGGGAACAAAATGCAAATGCTGGGAATGATTCTAGTAACTGGGGAAGAACCCAACAATAGAGAGTGAATTCACTGTTTGAGAAGGTCATAGCATGTCGAGGGGACTGAGAGCAAACCCAGCTAGTGCCGATGATAACACGTAGCGCTTGTGCATGCTCTCAAGAACTTGAGCATTTCCACAATCATCAAGATTCCACCAATATCCGTGTCAAGGATTCTGGCAACACAACTTGCTACCATGATGAATGGTGATGGAGGATGCAGATGCAAAGGAAGATAACACCTTCTCAGATTTCACCCTTGACGGGGCCAAGGAAATAAAATCTGGATGATCGACCGAGAGACATTTAGCACTCCGCTTCTAATGTTCTCCTTGATGTGCTAGCGTATCCCATTCATTGAAATGGTTTGGTATCTAGAACATCAAGTAAAGGTCGGACTTCGGGAACAATAGAATCCACAAGAAACAGCTACGGAGGTAAATCCTGCGAAATCCTTATGGGGGGTGGCCAACTTCCTCAACAAGATACTACAATGATATGTCTTCCGGCTGGGTGTGTTGGCCACGACATCCACTTTACCGGTTGTCGAGGGACCAATATTATAGTTCTTGGAAAATGTTCCAACCATCATATCTGCCTGAGATTCGGATCTGGTTGGTGTCAGGATATTCCAGACTCATTGAGTCTAGGAAGAAAACGAAAGTTTGCAACACAATTCGACGAGATGACGTTGCAAGATTCTCGGGAAATGAACTACGATAGCAAGCTCCAAAACATGAGCTGGTTCTGCTACACACGTGTGAACACGCTGTCCCAGACAAAACATGATCACATGGTAGTCTTACAATAAAACACTACCGAGTTCTGGTTGGGAACCATCAGCGAGGATATCGAAGTTCTTTCATAAGTCCGGATTAGCTCTTATGAAGATACTCTTTCTCCTTGAGCAAATCAGTCAGTGGCTTGGTGTGCTAGGATACACATATGGAATGAAGATGATCAGTCTATCAAACCACAGAATTCTTCGCACGTGCATGACCGACTTGGGATGATTCCAAAAGAGCAAAAACAAACTTTCTCGAATTCACGACGGCAACTTACATCAAAATGCACGTGAATCAAAGGAGGTCACTCCTTTCATCAAACAAGTACTTCATGAGCTAGCATGAAGAAAATGCTTTCAAAAGTGTCCAACACTAACTTAATGTTCAACAACATCATGGAAGAGATAAGAATGTTGTCAATGGGCTCAACAACAACTCATCGGAATTTCCATATCACTGGACTTCCACCATCGTGTGAACACGGTGATAGCATTGGTCAGACCCAAAAGATATAATGGTGTATGCTCGAGGGATCAACCACGAGTAAGACAACATTACGAACATTGTTGGTTCTGACTTGATTTGACGATAGCCCATACTCAAATCAAAGATTGGATAAGATAATAGATCCAGCAACTGATCACAGGGACCAATCGATGAAGATATCATCTTTCTTCAACACACACTACACAAGAATATCCCTTTGGAACGAACTAAGTCAGGCAAGCTTTTATCTTCCAACTCTCCAAGTTGTTGTCTAGCTTAACCAACTAGCTCTGGGATATCCAACACAGATTCTTGGAGAAAGGGTGGTTCACAAGAAACCAACTTGATCACGGGCTCAACATAGCGGTCAGGTGACAACCTGGTAATACTTCCGAGAAGATCTTCGGAAATCATGAACCACCGATATGTTACTAAGCTCGAGAACAATCTTGCTTTTCAGGGCAAGATGATATGATCAAATGAGCGAGGACTTGACAAAATCCTAACTCATCAATCAAAGAGTGCACCAGGAAATAAGGACTAGGTAGCACGATCAATCTTAGAATGGTGATTCAATAACCAACATACTGAGAATAGGATTATTGTCCATTAACTACCAAGCAATGGGGTTGCTAGGAGTATTGAGTTCACACATCATGATTCACTTGTCGGCACTCCGGCTGCAACAACACGGAACCGAGGAATGGAAAAGGATGGCGAGAAGTATCACTATGTCAAGAATTCACAGAAGGTGGTGCAATTCTCATGAAATTCCTGTCATAAAGAAGGTAATACTTCAGGGTAGAGCAGACCAGAAGCTAGATTGGCATTTTGATCTGCGGAGCACAACTTCTTTGACCCAATCCTGGATATGGAAGAGGTACTGGAGTTTGTTTCTCCTAGTCATTCTGCGATAGAATGGCTTGACGAACCACAAGAGTAATAGGCATCGATAGACGAACGCACGCATACTCTTGACAATCAATTGATAGACGAGGGTCAGAATGCAACTAAAGAGAGACAACTCAAAAGAACATATAACTTTCTGGGTTGTGGATACATGGGTTGGTATGCCGAACAAAGTTCAACATAATTCTTCCGGATAACCCATGCAGAAAGGTTGAGCTGGCAGAGTCACAATATAGCATGGAGAACTCATAGAGGGCCTGTTGTGATCTTTTGATCCAACAAACTTCTGCCATAATGGTTCATGGTATTTGGAAGAACGATATACCACGGACCTCGAGGACTATCGCAAAGGTTACTGATATACTAAAGGAACTAGCAACACTATCAACATGATGTAAGTAGGGTGAATATCGGGTTTAAGAACCCAGGAATAGAATACCTACTACTAAGTAGCATCACGGGATGCTTTCGAGAATGATGGCCAGAATCATCACACTGGGAACACAAATCATGGCTAAATTACTAGGTGATCCCCTAAGACACCTAGGGTCATAATAATATCTCCAACATATATGTCAAGGTAACAGAGTACCTCAACTCAACAATTAGTGTGATTGAGCTGGCATAAAGGAACATCGAAACCAGAGGGAAAGGATTTTGCAAATGCATCAGACTCCTTAGAAACCTGGGATGACTCGGACAGCATAACGGCTGTAAATGCTCAAAAAAAGATTTGAGACATTCACAAAAATGGTGGCATAACCACTCAGAAGCACAATATCAAGATTTCGAGATCAACAATTAACATACGGAAGTAGTAGAAACTGAACTCAAGATTAAATCCAGCAATCTTATAAGTCTACGGATTAGTAACACGTGATCCTGATAGAAAGAAGAGATAGCCTAGTTCTTAATCCTCGTAGGAAAGATAAGATGACTCAGATCAGAAGGGCATAAGGTATAAGGAGTAAAAAGAGCCTTACGTTTCATCCCACAATCAATTCCCTTACATATAACTAAAGCATTTCTAGACTCAACTTCGACCAGTTTGGCTTGGTAATCCTACAGACAGTCAAGCTCTGATACCAGCGCTGTCAGGACCCCGACTCGATGTCACATCGATCTAGCCGGTAACACCTCATATCACTTTGCGGCCTCACGCACGGTATCCCCACGGGTGTCGCCTTACCTTTGCCCGGGACCGTTTGCGCCTTTTGGCTCACGTATATGATAGTGTCGCTAGCATCCATATGATAAGGAGCCCGGGCTGACATGACTAGTCGTAAACCCAAAGTGGCACAGACTTACAGGGACAGGCATTCATGACCCAGCTTCGAACGTGTCGGTCATCAGCAAGTGGGTCCGGGCTGTAGCACTGGGCTAGCAGGACTCCGGTAAACCGGGCTGTAGCGGGCTAACAGGACTCCGGTACTCAAAGCGTGACATTTCCCCGAAGGGACAGACACAGGAACGAAGAAGGACACATGCCGGCCAGCCTAAGTGTTCCGGAGCAGTAGCAAGCTACCATGGCTCGGTGGAAACACTAGGAGACATTTCCCGGTAAGAGAGGCTACTAAAGATAAACAACTAGATGGTCAGATCCCACACATACCAAGCATTTCAATAGCATACACACAATATGCTCGATATGTGCAGATACAACATGGCATCACAACATGACTCTACGACTCAAGTAATTTATTCAATAGGCTCCGAGGAGCGAGATATTACAAACATGGGTCTCATGACCCAACATTCAGAGCATACAAATCAAGCACAAGCGGAAGCTATCATGTCTGAGTACAGACATCTATAAATGAAAAAGGCTGAGAAGCCTGACTATCTATCAGATCCTGCCAAGGGCACAAGATCGTAGCTGAGGTAACAAGCTAAACGTCGAAGTCCACGCGAAACTACTAGCGAGACCGAAGTCTCTCTGCAAAAAACATAAATAGGCAAACGTGAGTACAAATGTACCCAGCAAGACTTACATCAGAACTATCTACATATGCATCATTATCAACAAAGGGGATGGTGGGGTTTAACTGCAGCAAGCCAGCTTTGACTCGGTGGCTATCCTAAACTACGACTGCAAGCGACTCTTTTGAGGTGGCGCACACGAGTCCACATATTCACCATATCAATACACCACTATGGATCCGCTCTCGTCTCCCTGCGAGAACGCCATCCATAGCACTCACGCTTATCTTGCGTGTTTTAGAGTATCCACTTTCACTTGTCTATGAACTGATATAAGCAACCCAGAAGTCCTTTTCCGCGGACACGGCTATTCGAATAGATTAGGTTAACCCTGCAGGGGTGTACTTCTTCACACACGCTCTCACCACTTACCGCCGTTTACACGACATGTACTCGGCAACCTTCAAGCGGAAGCCCAACGTGGGTGTCGGCCACGACCTACCTAATCACCTAAGTCTCTAGTCCAGGTTTATCGCCTATTCGGGTTCCATCCATGAGGAGATCCAGCCGGAGTTTCGCTCACAGCCCCAAACGATGTGAACAGGGTTCCCGAGACACCAAACGGGCGCCCGGTACACCGTGCCACGTGCCTACCGCATCACAGCCCACCCCTACGGTCAGCGCTGCGCACGGCCTCCAGCATACTACAAACACCAGAAACTACTTGCAACTCCTGGACAGAGGACAAGGGTGATCAAGAAGCCGAGAGGGTCCATTGGTTTCGGGCCCAATGCGTGGTAGTAGCTGAATCATGGATCACAAACACAGAACTCAGTTCCTGAGGACGGCTGCAATGAGACAACCCACCATGTACTCCTACATGGCCTCTCACCGCTACCTTTACCAAATCGTGTTCACACACTTAGTTCACCCATAGTAGGACATGTTCACACGCCTTTGATTCATCCCCGATGAATCAGACCTGACTCAACTCTAAGCAGTAGCAGGCATGACAAACAAGCATGAATGAGTAGGCACAACAGGGCTCAAACAACTCCTACTCATGCTAGTGGGTTTCATCTATTTACTGTGGCAATGACAGGTCATGCAAAGGATAAAGGGGTTCAGCTACCGCAGCAAGTATCAAATATGTCGTTGTTGTCCTAATGCAGTAAAAGAGAGCAGGAGCGAGAGAGTGGGATTTTATCGGAATGAACAAGGGGGTTTTGCTTGCCTGGCACTTCTGAAGATAACATTGAGTCTTCATCAGTGTCAACGATCACGTCATCGGTATCACGTCTATCGAGAGGGGACAAATACCGGCAAACACAGAAGAAACACGATCAATGCAATGCACAGTATGATGCATGCTATGACATGGCAAAATAATGTGTTTTGGGCTAATGCAACTAGCATCAGATTAAATGAAGTTGGTTTGAATACAAAATTCAAATTCAAACTCCATATGTGATTATTCAAATGCCATTTAATTGATTTGTGCTAAAAAACAGCTATAAGTTGTTCTAACATGCATGAAAATGGTACAGATGGATTCCTTGAATTTTTATGATAATTTTTCATATATAAATTATTTAATTTGGAGTTACGGTTAATTTTCTATGATTTTTAGAAGTTTATATAATTTTCTGGAATTTCCTGTATTATAATAAATCCAGAAAATGGTTTATTGCGTCAGCCCCACGTCACAGTGACGTCAGCAGGGTCAACTGGGCTGGCTCGGTCAAACCTGACGTGTGGGGTCCACACGTCAGTGACACAGGAGCTAATCCCGGTCAAACCCAGCGCTGACTGGGGTTTGACCAGGGGTGGGGCCCGCTGTCAGTGGCCTAGGGGGTTGGTTAGCGTGGGGGGGTTAGCCGCTAATGATGCCCACGTCATCATCGCCGGACTTACGCCGGCGGCGACCAAAATGGCGGCGGCAACGCGCCGGACTTGCGCTAAAGGCGACGGAGGCGGCGGCTGAGGGCACCAGGGCATAGCCCTCGCTCTTGCGCATCCAGAGAGCCAGATGGGAGGGGTTGGGGTGGTTCGAGCTCGCCGGGGTCGAGCTCGTGGCGGCGGCCGGCGTTCGGGAGCAGCCGAGTATGGTGCTAGAGGGCACGGGAAGCGGAGCTACTGGTAGCTGCAGGTTCGTGGAGGCGCGCTGAGCACACTGGTGTACTCGGGTGAGAGCTCCAGTGGCTGCCGTGACGGCGGCGACGAGGTCAGCGGCGGCCGGAGATCGGGCTAGCATGGCGCAGTGGCTGCAGCGCGTTAGCCAGAGAGCAGAGGAGCGCGTCGGGACCCTGGGGACCTGGGGAGCACGCGGGAGCTACTGGAGCGAGCGGAAGAGCGCCGGGACGCAAGGTTCACCGGCAACGGCGATGGCCGGAGCTCGGTGCTTGCGGGGAAGGCGGCTACGGCACGGGAACGAGCAGAAAAGGAGGGGGAAAACAAAGAAGATCTTACGGCGGTCCTGGAGATCAGCACGGGAGGCTCGGGGACGGACTGGCTGCAGCCAATCGACGACGGAGAGGTCCGGCGACCGGCGGTGAAGAAGATGGCGATTGCGTTGTTTCGGTGCCTCCGGGCTCGCGAGATTCACCGGAGAGGAGCCGCTCGAGGTAGCAGAGGCGATGGACGACTCGAGGAGGCGAGGCGTGCGCGGTGGCTACAGATACGGTTGACGGCGGCGAGAGGCGTGCTCGGGGCTGCGAGAGAGAGAGGGCAGCAGGGGAGAGAGGAGCCGACAGGGAGGGAGTGAGAGGGGGTCGGGGGTGTCGTGGCGTCGCGGAAGGCGACCAGGGCGACGAGGGGGTAGCCAGGCAGGCAAGGAGGAGCTGGCGCGGCTCGCCTGCGCGCCGGGCACGCAGGTGCTTCGGGGCGAGGGGAGGAAGGCGACAGAGGGGCTGCAGTGGTGGGCTGGGCCGATTCTGCTGGGCCACCAGGTGGGTGGGCCTCAGGTGAGCGTCGGGTAAGTTTTCTCTACTCTGTCTTTTACTTATTATTTTCTATTTTTTTCTGCAGCTTTGTGGCTTTAATAAAAATACTAAATCAATCCCAAAAATCATGCAACTGCTCATGACCACTGTTAGAAATATATCCTACAGTAAACATTTCAGTTTGGGATTATTTGAGCATTTAAAATATTTTATAGTATTTAAATGCCCAAATGCAAATAAGTAATGATTTAAATTCAAAGTCCCAAAAATAAATCCTTTTAAAAAGTTCATCATTTTTGGTTTGGATCAAAACCCTTGCCAAAAATATTAAACATATAAGGAGAGCACTTTGGAGCAATGAATGAGATTTCCAGGGTTTTTGCCCCTCTTTTATCTAGGGTTTTGAGGCTTCCAATTTCCCTCAGTTCAAATTTCAAAAATATAGACATGATGCACACATGAAGCTAACCTAGAGCAATGCCAGAAGCTAGGGATGTGACACCAGGAGTCTGGCCAAAGGTCATAGTCCGGTCATCCGGACACCCCCTAATCCGGGACTCCCTCAGTAGCCCCCGAACCAGGCTTCAATGATGATGAGTCCGGCGCGCAGATTTGTCTTCAGCATTGCAAGGCGGGTTCTTCTCCAAATCCCATATACCTATCGAATAGTGTCCGGCTTCTGGTGAATGTTGCGCTCCTTGGCTTCTGTGCCCAATAATGGCCATCTTCCACGTGTCAAAAGAAAGCGAAAAGGCAGGGTGTTTTTTTTCATTTACCCCCTAGCTGCGCAAATGGGCCACCTATAAAAGAGGCGGGGATTTAGATCCGAATCACACCATATTCCCTCCGCGAGCATTCATCGGAGCGCATTCGACAGAGATCCATTCCATCATGGCTGGTCAACACAGCTCCTCTTCTCGCCCCCCAGCCCTCAGCATGGAGATTGGGAGAGGTGTTCCGTCCCGCACAGCGAGCTAGTAGCGCTCCAAGCCAAGGGGCTCCTCCCCCCAGCTTACATGGTCCCAGTTCGAGCCGGGCTTGCCACCTATAATGGCGGAGAGCAAGCGGAGAGCGTCCCCAATCCCTCCAAAGGAGAGCGGGTATGCCTTATCCCTTATTTAATAAGAGGACTCGGATTTCCAATTCATCCGTTTCTCCGGGGGCTCCTGGAGTTCTATGACCTCCAGTTACACAACCTTACACCTGCCTCCATATTGCATATTGCGGGATTCGTAGCCCTTTGCGAGCTGTTTTTAGGCATCGAGGCCCATTTCGCGCTGTGGAAGAAGTTGTTCTGCCTCGTGCCCCGTTCTCAGGAGGGGTCGATATATCAAGTGGACGGAGGCGAACTATGGAGCATCGCTGGGACCGGATATCTATCCGGAACCCCTAAGAAGGCGTCCGAAGACTGGCCTTCAGAATGGTTTTATATAGAAGATGTCCGCCTGCCGGACCCTGTACGGATCGGCCTCCCTGAGTTCGATACTGATCCCTTGAAGAAGCGCCTGCGCTGGCGTCCGCGGAGCCCTCAGTAGGAAAATGACAGGGATGTCCTTTACCTGATGAGCCGGATAAGGTTGTTAGCTCATTCCGGACTGACCATGATCGAGGTCATGGCCACATGCATTACGCGGGGGGTGCAGTCGCTTCAGTACAGAGGCCACCCCATGTGGGATTTCAACGGGGAGGACGACGCCATCTGGTGCGGCCGCAAGGGGCCGGATTCGGCTGCTACTCTAACAAAGATCTTGTCCGCTTTGTACAAGGGAGAAGAGGAGGAATTCCTCTGCGTCAACCCACGGGGCGGATTTTCTATGTACAACCCTCCAAGTTGGGTAAGCGAACACTTTCACTTGCCCATCCGTTTTCATATTCCCATAGTTAAGTACTTAGTCTAGCAATTTCAACGCAGGAGCTACGCCAGACTGTAAAGGAGATAAACAACCCTCCTCCACAACCCGAGGTCCCGGAACGGTCCCTCGACCCGGACTCCCAAGAGGACCCGGACTTATGTGTCGAGCTGATTGATGGGGTGTTTCACCAATTGAGCAAGGACGACACCTTAGTGGCCATTACGGCCGATTATCCCGGACTACTTCCAGCCTCACAAGTAACTAAGACCGAAGTCTCAGCACTCTCAAAATGATCCATCCGTGCTTATTTTTAATCACCGCATACCAATGGCGTTTTTGCAGGGGAAGTCCTTGAGGCGGAGGGCCGAGCCTGTGACGGCTAGCCAACAAGGGGCATCAAGGCCTAGTAGGCTGAAAAGAAGTGCGGTCCGGATTGAGACGCCGGCGCAGCGGTATGGCATGCCATTTTATTGCCAGGGTTTAATCCCTCAAGGCGTACTAACGCTCGTGCTCCCTTCAGGAAGAAGAGCGCTCGCCGGACTATATCCGGAGAGGTTGCCAATCGCGCCTCCACCGGCCAGGCTCCAAGGCCAGGTCCGGAAACGAAGGGGGACACAAAGCGCGCACCTGAAGCTCCTCCGACAGAGGATGCGGATAGGCTGTCTACCACCAATTCCGAGGTGGAGAGTGCCATGAACCACAGGCGTCGCCGGACAATTCTTCGTGACGCTTTTTTCTCCCAAGAGGCACTGGATGGCTTTAATACGGGAGATGCGTACCTCCGTGCCGCTCAAAATGGACTAGCCAGAGCCACAGAGCAGTATGTAAAAGACATACGGGTGAGAAAATTTGATGGTTACACGGTTAGAACAACTGATTTAAGGATCATTTGTTATGCAGGATCTTACAGAAAAGAATACCCAACTGTCCCAGGAGCTGGAAGAGTGCAAGGCCCAACTTGAGGCCGCACTAGCCGCGACAGGGGAGGCCAAGGGGACCCCCTCTGGTAATATATGATTCTAAAGATAAGTATGTTGAAGAGTGCGGCATGCTTGCAAATCTGACAATAACGTTGCAGATGGCGCCGGAGTCCATCCGGACAAGCAATAACTCTTGCGCCGGTTAAAGGCCGGTGAGAGCGTGCTTACGAGGGTAAGGCAAGAGAAGAATAAGCTCCAAGATGCCAACAACCAACTGGGCGAGGAACTAAAAGATGTTCGTGCTCAGCTGTCAGACTCCGTGAAGGAAAACCGGCAACTTCAACGCGGCATTTTTAGTAAGTGCTTTAACGAACTTCGAAAACACAGTTCTGCGAAGAAGTCGATTGACAGAGTTATGTCTGTAGGTATGCTGATAGGTCGACATGCGGAGGAAATGCCCGGTTCTACGGGTGACCTTCTTCCCGAGCTCTAACAACTGCACGAACGAGTTCGACAGGTGATGCAGGGCGTCGCCTAGGCCTTATGGTCGTCCGTCTCCTTGCACGAAGGCCTTGGAGAGCTTGCAGAGAAGCTGAATAGAGCACGGTGGCACTTCCGATTATGGAAGATATCGGCATGCTGCGTCAAGGCGCCAGGGAGGCCTGGGCCATGGTGAAGACGCGGTACACGAAGGCTGACCCAAACCACATGGCCGAGGTCGGACCTGTAGGGCCCGATGGGAAGGAGATCCCTATTAGTTTAGTGTACGGCCAGGTAGAGTTGGCCGCCAAATATTCCCAACAGGACTGTAAAGTAGACAGCCTGTTGGATGGTATTGAAGAGGAATATACCCAGTCAAATTGACTATGTAATTTAAAATGACATGTAAAATGCCGTCTAGCCGGATTGTAGATCGTTTGTCATGGCAGACCTGTTTGCTTCAACCTCAGGACCCGATGGTCCGAAGTGTGTCCGAATACCCTCTCGGTTATGTGAGAACCAGGGCATGCATGGAGACCAGGCGTAGGGGTCATTAGTACTTTATCAGACAAGTGCCCAACTAGTTATGTTATATTACATGGTTAGTAAGAAACATCTTCCAGGGAGAATAGTTCCGTTAGGGGTTCCTTTCCCTAGGAAGCGTGCCCTAAAGTGCATGTCCGGACTGCGAAAAAAGCAGAAAAACATCTGCGGGCAGATAGATAAACGAGTAAGAAATCATCTTTTAGTTCACCGACCGAATATTCCCTGAAGAACACTAGCTTTCGGCTTCACCCAGTCTGAGGTACACATCCGGCTGACCCGGCATTAACAATCGCAGAGGTGCTCCCTTTACCTCCTAGCCGAACAATCGGGAACGCAGGGGTAAGCATATGAGCCTGGCAACCCAGCTTGGCCAAAACTTAAGTCATATCGATGCATATAATGGTGAATAAAAGGTACATCCGGAAGTGTGACGCACGTTTTGGGCATGAGGCCCGTATAAATAAGCTTCTGTAAAAGAAGCCCCCAGGTATAATGAGCGCGGATAGCGCGTCAATTGTGTGCGAACGAGGCACGAACGAGCCCTTAAAAGGCTGTAAGAGAAAAGGAGGGAGAAGGAGAGAAATATAAGACAGCTAATGTGTAAAAAATGGATAGTGGAAGGTGACGAACACAGAGTCCGGCGCTAGGCGTAGAATCTTCGTAGATGGGCTGCGTTCCATGGGTTCGGCTCGAGTCGGTTATCCGATGCATTTCGCAGACGGTACGCTCCACCAGTCAGGACTTGGTCAATTATGAAGGGACCTTCCCATTTGGGCTTGAGTTTGTCCTTTTTCTTGTCCGGCAGGCGTCGAACTAATTCGCCAACATTGTAAGTTTTGGCCCGTACTTCTCTGCTTTGATATCTTCGAGCTTGCTGTTAATAGAATGCGGAACGGGTTTTCGCCACATCGCGCTCCCCCTCCAAGGCGTCCAAACTGTCCTGCCGATCAAGTTCGGCTTCTCTTTCTTCGTACATGCGCACGCAAGGTGAGTCATGAATTATGTCGCAGGGCAGAACTGCCTCTGCGCCGTATACCATAAACAATGGTGTGAATCTGGTAGTGCTATTCGGCGTGGTCTGTAGCCCCCAGAGTATGGAGTCGAGCTCCTCTACCCAGTGCGTGTTAGATTCCTTGAGGGACCGCACTAGTCTGGGTTTGATGCCACTCATGATTAGACCATTTACCCGCTCGACTTGGCCGTTAGTTTGTGGGTGATAGACTGAAGCGTAGTCGAGCTTGATGCCCATGTTTTTGCACTAGAGTTTTACCTCGTCGGCCGTAAAGTTCGTGCCATTATCAGTGATGATGCTGTGGGGGACGCGGTAACGGTGTACGACCCTTGATATGAAGTCTATCACTGGTCCGGATTCAGTCGTCTTAACAGGCTTGGCCTCTATCCATTTGGTGAATTTGTCAACCATGACCAATAAGTATTTTTGCTTGTGGGTTCCCCCTTTAAGGGGTCCAACCATGTCAAGCCCCCAGACCGCGAAGGGCCAGGTGATGGGTATAGTTTGGAGGGCAGTGGGTGGCATATTGCTTTGGTTAGCGAATAATTGGCAACCGATGCATCGTTGGACTAAGTCCTGAGCATCTGCCCGGGCCGTCGGCCAATAAAATCCAGTACAGAGGGCCTTGCTTACAAGGGCCCAGGCTGCGGCGTGGTGCCCACCGAGTCCGGCATGAATTTCAGCCAAAAGGTTCCGCCCTTCCTCTTCAGAGATACACCTTTGAAGGACTCCGGTGGTGCTTTTCTTATAAAGCTCTCCTTCGTGGACTTTATAGGCTTTAGATCGCCGCACTATGCAGCGTGCCTCGTTTTGGTCCTCGGGAAGTTCCTGCCTAGTTAAGTAGGCTAAGAATGGTTCTGTCCACGGGGCAATGACTGCCATTATTACGTGTGTTGAGGATGTTACTTCGTTCGCAGAGCCTCTCGTTGTGTCAGAATGTTCGGTGTCAGGTGGTGCGGCTGGATCCGAGTTGTTATTTCCGGATTCTCCTTCCCATTGTACGGATGGCTTGAATAGCCGCTCCAAGAAAATGTTGGGGGGGGGGGACTGCATCGCACTTTGCGCTGATGCGTGCCAAGACGTCCGCTGCCTGATTGTTTTCCCGGGCTATATGGCGAAATTCGAGCCCTTCGAACCGAGCTGACATTTTTAGGACGGCATTGCGATAAGCTGCCATTTTCGGATCCTTGGCATCAAAATCTCCATTTATTTGGGATATCGCGAGGTTCGAATCCCCACGCACCTCTAGGCGTTGGATGCCCATGGAGACTGCCATCCGGAGAACATGTAGAAGGGCCTCGTATTCGGCTGCATTGTTAGAGTCCGTATACATTATCTGGAGTACATATTGAATTGTATCTCCTGTTGGGGACGTCAGACCAACGCCAGCCCCTAGACCCGCTAACATTTTAGAGCCGTCGAAGTGCATGATCCAGTTGGAATTGTGCCGTACTCTTTAGGGAGTTCGGCTTCAGTCCATTCGGCGACAAAGTCGGCCAAAACTTGCGACTTGATAGCTCGCCGTGGCTTATAGGTTATGTCGAATGGGAGGAGCTCAATGGCCCATTTGGAAATCCGGCCCGTCGTGTCGCGGTTGTTTATAATATCGTTAAGAGGTACTTCGGAGGCTACTGTTATTGAGCACTCTTGAAAGTAGTGTCGTAGCTTCCGGGATGCCATGAACAATGCGTACGCTATCTTTTGGTAATGCGGGTACCGTGACTTGCATGGAGTGAGGACAGTGGACACATAGTAGACTGGTCTTTGAAGGGGGAATTTGTGTCCGTCCGTTTCACGTTCGACGACGAGCACTGCGCTTACAACTTGATGAGTTGCCGCAATGTATAATAGCATTGGTTCGCCGATGTTAGGCGCGGCCAGGACCCGGTTTATTGCCAATATGGCTTTTATTTCTTCGAGTCCGGTCGTGGCGGCATCCGTCCACTCGAAGTGTTCGATGCACCAGAGGAGGCGATAAAGGGGTAATGCATTTTCTCCCAAGCGGGAGATGAAGCGGCTTAGAGCCGCCATGCATCCAGTCAATTTTTATATTTGTTTGAGGTCCTTTGGAATATCCAATTGTGACAGAGCTCGGATCTTGGCTGGGTTTGCTTCAATTCCTCTACCGGATACAATGAAGCCCAAGAGCTTTCCGGCTGGTACACTGAAAACGCATTTTTCCGAGTTAAGCTTGATGTCATATGTTCGGAGGTTATCGAATGTGAGCCTCAAGTCGTCTACTAGAGTTTCGACATTCTTGGTTTTGAAGACCACGTCATCCACGCATGCTTCAACTGTTTTGCCGATCTGGTTTGCCAGACATGTCTGAATCATGCGCTGATATGTTGCGCCGGCGTTTTTGAGCCCGAAGGGCCTTGTGTTGAAGCAGAATGGGCCGTATGGGGTGATGAATGCTATTGCGGCTTGGTTTGGCTCTGCCATCTTAATTTGATGGTAGCCAGAGTATGCGTCGAGGAAACACAATGAATCGTGTCCTACGGTAGTGTCGATAATTTGATCGATGCGGGGGAGGGGGAAGGGATCCTTTGGGCAAGCCTTGTTGAGGTCCTTGAAATCGACGCATAGGCGCCAGGATTTGTCCTTCTTTGGTACCATTACCACGTTTGCTAGCTAGTCCGGATGTTTTATATCCTGATGAATCCGGCTTCCAGTAGTTTGTCTAGCTCGTCTCCCATGGCTTGTCTCTTAGGTTCAGAGAAACGCCAAAGAGCCTACTTAACAGGCTTGAATCCTTTTAGGATGTTTAGGCTGTGCTCAGCCAGCCTGCGCGGGATTCCTGGCATGTCTGAAGGGTGCCAGGCAAAAATGTCCCAATTTTTGCTTAGGAATTCTCATAGTGCGGCGTCTACATCAGGGTTTAATTGCGCCCCGATGGAGGCTGTTTTTGTAGGGTCCGTTGGATGGACTTGGAATTTGACTATTTCATTCGCCATTTTAAAAGAGGTGGACTTGGATATTTTATCGAGTATCACGTCGTCCCTGTTCACCGTGGAGCGTAGCGCAGTCAGTTCTTCGGCCGCTAGGGCTTCGAATAGTGCCTCAAGGGCCAGTGCGGCTGTCTTGTTTTCGGCGCGTAGTGCTATGTCCGGATCACTAGCAAGAGTGATGATTCCGTTGGGTCCGGGCATTTTAAGCTTCATGTACCCGTAATGGGGTATAGCTTGAAAAATTGTGAATGCCTCTCGCCCTAATAGAGCATGGTATCCGCTGCTAAACGGGGCCACTTGAAACGTGACCTCTTCGGACCTGTAATTATCCGGCATGCCGAACACCACATCCATTGTGATTTTTCCTGTACAGCATGCTTCGCGACTGGGGATTATTCCTCTAAAGGTTGTGTTGCTTCGCTCAATGCGGCTCTAGTCTATTTCCATTTTTCTAAGGGTTTCCTCATAAATGAGGTTCAATCAGCTGCCATCGTCCATGAGTACCTTGGTAAGTCGAAAGTCGTCCACTATTGGACTGAGGACCAATGCGGCTGGTGCTCGGGCTGTTCGAAATTTAGGTTCATCACTGGCATTGAAGGTAATAGTCGTGTCACTCCATGGGTTTATTGTTTCTACCTAGTAGACTTCGGTAAGGCTGCGGAGTGTTCGTTTCCGCATATTGTTTGATGCGAAAGTCTCGAAGACTGTTGATACCGTACTGGTATTCCTGGGCTGGTGCTCTGCAGATTCTAGAGTTAGAAGCTCCTCGCCTCTTCTGGCCACCTGCCGGAGTATCCAACATGCTCTAAGTCTATGAGTTGGTGTGACGCCCTCTGTACTATGAATTTTACAGGGTCCATTGAGCCATCCCTCTAGTATGGTTCCATACCCTATAGAGGGTTTTTGCTTTTTGGTGTTTGACCTAGGTGCCGGGCGATAATGCACTCTTTTATTTCAGACTGGGGTTGTATTCAGGGCCGGATCGTCCTAGAATTTTATTTCGGTTTTCTGGACGCTTTCCATCGCACAGTATTTTCGTACCATGGATGCCAAGTCAACAAAGAGTGTAATTTAATGGTGACTTATGGCGTTGAGGATTCCGATGTCCGTGCAATTATTGCAGAAGAATGAAATTGCATCCTCCTCGCAGTAGTCCTCTATCCTATTCATAACCAGGAGGAATCTGGCCCAGTAATGATGTACTGTTTCCGTGGGCTCTTGCCGAATTTGGGATAGATCCCTTATGTTAGAGTGGGCGGGTGGAGTTAAATCCGGAACCTCGCCCGATCTGAGGCTCAGGGGCCAAGGAGTTCCGAACTCGGAAGCTTGGGTCCTTGGATGTTGTCCAATGAATCTGGCTCGCTGCCTGACTTTATGTTCAGGGCTTGAGTGACATCCTCCCCTCAGCGTGTATCTGGCATGGAGGGATCGGGAATCCGGACATATTTGGTCCTTAAGATGGGTGAAGATTCGCTGCATTGTTCCTCCACCACTGCGACGTGGTGGGTGACCTGGGGAGAGTCAATTTCTCTCGGATTGGGTTTAAGCCCAATCCGATCGTACTCTGTAGCGACTCCCAGGGCGGCGATGCGTTTCAAGAGCTCGTTTAAGGAAGAGAGCTCCATCGGATTTAACTGCTCGGCGAGTTCCAAGTTGATGTGGAGATTGCTTTCGATGAGCCAAGAAGTCATCGTCGCCGCGGCGGCCGAACTGGCGGTCATAAGAAAACCGCCTACCCGGAGAGTTTGGCTGATAGCCAAAGCTCCTTTAGCAACAACGCCATCTTTAAAGACGGGACGCGGCATCCTTCCTGATGGCGACGGCACAGCAGAACTCTCAATGAAAGCACCAATGTCGGTATCAAAACTAGCGGATCTCGGGTAGGGGGTCCCGAACTGTGCGTCTAGGTGGATGGTAACAGGAGACAAGGGACATGATGTTTTTACCCAGGTTCGGGCCCTCTCGATGGAGGTAAAACCCTACTCCTGCTTGATTAATATTGATGATATGGGTAGTACAACAGTAGATCTACCACGAGATCAGAGAGGCTAAACCCTAGAATCTAGCCTATGGTATGATTGTTGTTCGTCCTACGGACTAAAACCCTCCGGTTTATATAGACAACGGAGAGGGCTAGGGTTACACAGAGTCGGTTACAATTGGAGGAGATCTACATATCATATCGCCAAGCTTGCCTTCCACGCCAAGGAAAGTTCCATCCGGACACGAGACGAAGTGTGCAATCTTGTATCTTCATAGTCCAGGAGTCCGGCAAAAGGTCATGTCCGGTCATCCGGACACCCCCTAATCCGGGACTCCCTCAACCACCTTAAATATGTTACTTCTCAACCTATCTCGAGCACTTGGTCTTCATTGAACTATATGTGTATGATTTTTGGCTGCAATATGAATCCTCGCATGTACCTATACAGGTACTGTGAGGATTCATGTTGACTATTTAGATTCTACACAAAAATATCGATGATGACCAATGTATATTTTTGATGTTTTTACATTGCTTAAACTTAGAGTGTTTTTTCAGGACAAAGCATTACTGATATTGGGATAAACAAAAGAAATAACTGCTTCCATTAGCAGTAGCGTTTTTCACTAAAACGTGCTATAGATAAGTTAGCTATAGCGTGTTTTCCTTATGAGCGCTACTGCTAGTTCGACTGAACCACCCCCCGGCTCAAAATTTCTCTAAGTCCTCCTTTCACCCCCCCGGCCTGTTCCCCTACTCCTGTTGCCGCCGCCCTAGCCTGAGCCTGCCCTCACCACCGCCGCCTGAGCCCGCCCTCAACCTCACCGCCGCCGCCCGCC
>NC_041383.1:69972872-69999173 GCF_002162155.2 Triticum dicoccoides
TCCCCCACCCCCTCTCTCTTTGCTTAGTTAGTAGATGATTTTAGTAGTAGTAGATGTTAATTTAGGGTTCATAGATAATGATTTTTAGTAGTAGTGGATATTAATTAGTAGTAGTGATGGTAAACTAGTTGTATAATTAGCAGTAGTAGATGTTAATTAGTAGTAGATGTAGTAGTAGATGTTAGTTAGTATTAGTAGATGTACTAGTTTCTTTCTATTTCTAGTAAGTTTATATTTAGTAAGAACGAGTTGAATTAATAGAACTAGTTTAGTTTTAGTTGAACTAGTTTAGTTTTAGTTGAACTAGTTTAGTAAGTAAATTAATAACTAGTTGAACTACTTTATTTTTAGAAAGAACTAGTTTTTTTCTATTTATAGTAAGTTTATATTTAGTAAGAACTAGTTGAATTAATAGAACTAGTTGAACATGTCATATTTGTTGTTATTTTTTAGTTTAAGCAATTATTTCATGTTTTGGTTACACATCCGAGTGGCCTATGTTTTGCCAGAGTGTTGATTAATTTCTGTTCCGGCAAATTTCAGGCGCTCGATATGTCCTTTTTTAGCAAAGGTCATGCCAGATTTTTCCATGAATTCTGGCATGACTTATGCTAGAATATGTACAAGTTTAATCTTTGAATTATGAACGTAGAAAATGTCGTACTCGGACAATGACAGTCTCCCTGGGGAGTGCAGCTGGTGCCACGATAATCGAGGTATGTGCGACAGGTTCGTTGAGCTGGATGAAGATCGGCGCTTCAGCATTAAGCTCGAGGAGACCTTCGATGTTGAAACGGTACGCAACAACGACAAGTGTTTTTTTTCGTAATTAACTATTTCAACGTCTAATTTTCATATTTTACAATTCAACAACTTCAACTATTTCAACGTCTAATTTTCATATTTTACAATTCGACCAGCTTATCCCATGCCATGCAAGACGCTATGTCTTGGAGAGGATGGGTTTTGAAGACCATGAAAATTTTGAAACAAAGAAAATACACGTAAGGACCCATCATGATATGGCTTTTGAAGTAAATCTGTGCAATGCTCAGAGCGTAACCCATTTTGGTTGCCAAAATTGGGAAGCACTTTGCAAAATGTATGGTTTTTATGAGGGTATGATTGTCACCATGGATCTTGGTGATCCTGACATCTAGCAAGATAATATGGACATTTGGGTCCTTGTTGATACGCTTCCGATTGTACCGCTATGTGAGTTTCTCAAACATAGTTATTAACTAATTTATATTGTTTATTTAAAAATAGTTGACAACTTATTTCCATTAACAGCTTATTTTGATTCTTCAAAGACTGTGCGGAAGATGGTAGACAAAACCCACTACATCGATGGCTCCGAATTAACTTATAAGGAGAAAAATCATCTGATCGCATTTTGTACTCTTCTTGAGGATTACAATAACTATTATCGAACTCCTCCAAATTATGGTGAATACATGCCACTAGTGCATGTGTTGAACCGTGGTAACTTCTCTGGAGATACCCTGGTAAGATTTTTAACTATTACGACATCCGTGCATCTTTTGCATACTTCTAAAACTAGTACATCATTGCTAACTACGAAGTTATTACTATGTTTTTCAACAGAAACTCCCGATGGATTGTGTGCCTCATCAGATGTATCTGAATGGTCACCTTACAGTTCTGAACATACTGCCAGGTAAATCTAGGGAGCTCACCTGTGCATATCGGATTTCTAAAACCGGTGAACACATGTTCATCAAAGAATGGAAGAAATGTATGGACATTCACAAGGAGGTTCTTGGAAGTAACATTTAGCGAAAGGCAAGAATTGGAGACATGCTAATCTCCATTCTCGATTGGAGAGTCAGGGGCTATCTTTTTTTTTGCTATTTTACCTTAGAAAATATAGTAGGTCTTAATCGAATGTAGTAGGTCCTATGAGGTACAATATGTTTATTATGTGGTAATGTGTTAGAGTTGATAATGAGGAGTACCTGTGATTACGACTTGTGACCAATTTGCTAAGTTGATCTTGAGGAGGTGTTATATGACAATGATGTATTATGATGATAAGTTGTTAATGATATGATGATGATGATGATATTATTATATCATTGGGTGAAAGAACCGCGGATTAGTTTCAAGTGGATGGGCATCCACTTGAAACTAGTCCATGGTTCTTTCACCCCATGATGTAATAACTCATTATGATGTAAAAACAATCTCTAAATTCCTGCTGTATGAAAACTTGTGTAAAGGTGTATGAATACAACATGAAATAAAAACGAAATAAAATACTAAATAATAGTAGTAGCGCTGGCAAGGAGAAGCGCTACTACTAATTACTAGGAGCTACTAGTAAGTCAATTTAGCAGTAGCGTGGGTCCAGGCATGCTATTGCTAAGCTTTAGCTATAGCGCCTTATCAGTAGCGCTCCTGCTCGCGCTACTAATAGGCCTAAAACCCGCGCTGTTGCTAGGCTTTTCCCTAGTAGTGGGAGGATAACACAAGGCCTCCTCAGGAGCGGCCTCGCCAGGCAAGCTCACGAGGGAGGCAGAGAGATCAAGGCAAGGGGTACCTCGCGAGGTTCCCGTGACGCAAGCCATGACGACCAAGGCCAGGCAGGCGCCAGCGCGCATAGTGTCCTCGTTTCCCCTTTGGTGCTAAGGGGGCAAGCGCACGCGCGGAGTACCGAGGCATCAGGCAAAGGTTTCCATATCGGTGCAACAAGACCAAGACCAGCAGGACGGCAGGACGGAGGTCACCATGGAGCCCAAGACGGTGTCACCACTAGAGCCTTTGGCAGGCAAAGACCACCTTTAGTCAGGATAACTTGTACTAGTTGTCCCCTTTCAAATTGGCCGTTGTTGGATCCCTTCCCGCTCAATATTTGGGGAGAGGACCAGGGCCTCTATAAATAGGACTTAGCCACCACCATAGAAGGGACCCCAGGATCGAGAAGCTTGAACTCGAGTACTGCACCAAGCACAAGAACAACTCGCCTCAGGAGGCTGTTCTTCCCATTGTACTGTTCATCATCATCCCAAGAGGCAATCCACCACCACCACACTAGAGTAGGGTATTACAAAACAATGGTGGCTTGAACCAGTAGAAATCTTGTGTCTCTTGTGTTGTGTGTTCATCGTGTTAAGCTTAGAGATCGCGGCGAGGGTGAGAGCGAGATTCGGTAGGGGGAAATCTTTGTGCGCACCCCAGTGTTCGAACCTCAAGGGTTTTGTCGGAACCCGAAATCTGACATTTGGCGCACCAGGTAGGGGTGCGCCGAAGCCTTCCTTCCGCTGATCCACGTCCCATGCTTTGTTGCAGCCATGTATGACGCCCGTTGATCCCGCGCTGAGCGCCGGGCCACTCTCGCCACACACGCCGCCCAGACGGCTCGAGTTGGTGGGCCTCCCGTCGTTCCCCGTCCCCTGCTTCCCACGCTACCACCGACGCAGCAGGGAACAAGCAGCAAGCATCCTCGCTGCAACCCTCGGTGCGGCGGGACGGCCGCACCACCACTCCTTCGCTGACCCTAGTCGGTTCGTAGTCCCACGCTCGTCGGGCCCTCGAGGACGCGCAGGCCACGCTGCTCATGGCGCGCGAGCTCTTGTGTTACCGCTCCATCGACGACCTCTATGAGGAATGGCTCGCTCGCATCACCGAGCTCGTCAGCACCGCAGGGGGCTCTCCCACGCCGTCCCTCTCATTGCCTCGCCCTCTGCCAGGAGCGGGCGATGCGGCTCATGGAGCGCGTCCACCACCTCTGCCCCAAGACGGCGCCCTGGCACTGATGTCTACTACACAACCTTCTTCTCGTAGACATTGTTGGGCCTGCAAGTGCACAGGTTTGTAGGACAGTAGCAAATTTCCCTCAAGTGGATGACCTAAGGTTTATCAATCCGTGGGAGGCGTAGGATGAAGATTGGCTCTCTCAAACAACCCTGCAACCAAATAACAGAGAGTCTGTTGTGTCCCCAACACACCCAATACAATGGTAAAGTGTATAGGTACACTAGTTCGGCGAAGAGATGGTGATACAAGTGCAATATGGATGGTAGATAAAGGTATTTGTAATCTGAAATTATAAAAATAGCAAAGTAGCAAGCGATAAAAGTGAGCATAAACGATATTGCAATGGTAGGAAACAAGGCCTAAGGTTCATACTTTCACTAGTGCAAGTTCTCTCAACAATAATAACATAGATAGATCATATAACAATCCCTCAACATGCAACAAAGAGTCACTCCAAAGCCACTAATAGAGGAGTATAAACAAAGAGATTATGGTAGGGTACAAAACCACCTCAAAGTTATTCTTTCGGATCAATCTATTCAAGAGTTCGTACTAGAATAACACCTTACGACACAAATCAACCAAAACCCTAATGTCACCTAGATACTCCATCGTCACCTCAAGTATCCGTGGGCATGATTATACGATATGCATCACACAATCTCAGATTCATCTATTTAACCAACACAAAGTACTTCAACAAGTGCCCCAAAGTTTCTACCGGAGAGTCAAGACGAAAATGTGTGCCAACCCCTATGCATAGGTTCATGGGTGGATCCCGCAAGTTGGTCACCAAAACATACATCAAGTGGCACATGATATCCCATTGTCACCACAGATAAGCACGACAAGACATACATCAAGTGTTCTCAAATCATTAAAGACTCAATCCGATAAGATAACTTCAAAGGGGAAAACTCAATCCATTACAAGAGAGTAGAGTGGGAGAAACATCATAAGATCCAACTATAATAGCAAAGCTCGCGATACATCAAGATCGTGCCATAGAGGGAACACGAGAGAGAGAGAGAGATCAAACACATAGCTACTGGTACATACCATCAGCCTCGAGGGTGAACTACTCCGTCCTCGTCATGGATAGTGCCGGGATGATGAAGATGGCCACCGGTGAAGGATCCCCCGTCCGGCAGGGTGCCGGGAAGGGCTTCGAGAAGTTTTTGGTGGCTACAGAAGCTTGCGGCGGCGGAACTCCTGATCTATCTTGATATTCGATGTTTTTAGGGTACGTAGGCTTATATAGGCGAAAGAAGTCGGTCGAGGGAGCCTCGAGGGGCCCACGAGCGGGTAGGGCGCGCCCCCTGTCTCGTGGCTTCCTCGATGACCCCCCCCCCCCGGCTTGCACTCCAAGTCTCCTGGATCATAATCTTCCCAAAAATCACGCTGCCGAAGGTTTCGTTCCATTTGGACTCCCTTTGATATTCCTTTTCTTCGAAATACTGAAACAGGCAATAAAATAGCAATATGGGTTGGGCCTCCGATTAGTAGGTTAGTCCCAAAAGTAATATAAAAGTGTATAATAAAGCCCATAATCATTCAAAATAGATAATAAAATAGCATGAATGCTTCATAAATTATAGATACGTTGGAGACGTATGTCACACCCTAGCTAGTCATGCATTAGAGTGTTGCATCATGTTTACTCTTTCATCAGAAACTTGAAATGGGGATGACAGAACCCCCAGTCCCCTCTGAAACCAACTAGGGTTTACTAAAATAATTTTCAATGAACCTGAAATGCCCTTCTAAAATGCCCATCATTTTTGTCTTGGTTCAGAACCTCTGCCAAAAGTGGTGCACATTTTCCTAGGCCATCTTAGGGTTTTTGAATTAATTCATAAATATTTGAATTTGGGCATTTAAAATTATATAAAATATTTAAATGCTCAAATACCTCCAAACTAAAATGTTTCATGTTGGAAATAATCCAACTATGGACCAGGAGTGATTTGGTGATTTTTGAAGTTGCCTAGGTATTTTATTAAATTCAACAAAGTTGCAGATATATTAAATAAAAACAGAAACAGAAAAAAAGGGGGAAAGCTTACCTGGCGCCTGCCCCCGGCCCACCTGCCGGCCCAGCCCAGCACCGCTCCAGCGAGCTGCTTGCCGGCCAGGCAGGCAGGCAGGTGCCCGACGGCGACCGGCGTGCGCCACGCACCTGCTCGCCGCCTCGCCGCTCCCCTCGCCAGGTGACGTCGTGGATCGGCCTCCCTCTCTCCCCCGAACCCCCCAGACACCCCCTCTCCTCTCCAGCTCCTCCCCCTCGCACGCCCCAGCCATGGCCGACGCCATCGCCGCCACCCCCTCGCCGTAGCCACGCCCTCCGACCACCCCACGCCGTCTCACCGTGTCCAGGAGCTCCGCCGCTGTCCACTTCATCGAGCAGCCGAGCCCCGAGCGCTCGCAACGCCCGAGACCACCGCACCGACCTCGCCCGAGCTCACCGTCGCCGGAGATCCCCTTCAACACCGTCGTCGCTCCGATCCATCTCCGGCCGCACCAAGGACTCCGTCGCACTCACTGTGAGCTTAGCCATCTTCCCCTCCCTTCCGTTCTTGCTCCCGAGCCGTGTAGCAACCTCCCGGAGCTCAACCGCACCCACCGCCGTGGAGCTCGTCGCCGACGTGCTCCCGGTCATCCTCCGGCCACAAGATGGTGTCCATCTTACTCACCAAGTCCCGCAGCACCTAGCTAGCTACTCCACGAGCCTCACCGAACCCTCTAGCGTCAAGTTCGTCTTCGGCCGAACCCCGGTGGCCGCCAAGGTCGTCGCCGGCGCCAACTCCGGCCACCCCGACCCCAACGGACTCCGCCAAGAGCTGCGGTTTGTCCTCAGCTCCACTCCGGTGATCTCCGCGGCCCATTTGGTGGCCGGAATAGCCAAAACCACTCCCGCCGCCGCGTCGGGCTCGCCGGCGACTAAACGCCGGTGCAGCCGACCCGGGTTTGACCA
Organism: Triticum dicoccoides; assembly: GCF_002162155.2. Classification (NCBI taxonomy): domain Eukaryota; kingdom Viridiplantae; phylum Streptophyta; class Magnoliopsida; order Poales; family Poaceae; genus Triticum; species Triticum dicoccoides. The sequence goes on from NC_041383.1 coordinate 69,979,627, forward strand.
CGGGTGGGCCCTGGTTGACTCCCCTGAGTCAATGACAGGTGGGGCCCAACCCTGTTAATTAAACAGGATTAGTTTTAATTAAATTTTAATTAAAATAATCACCCTGACATGCGGGACCCACTGTCAGGTTTGACCTGGACCAGTTCCGTTGACCTGCTGACGTCACACTGACGTCAGGCTGACGCAGTAATTGATTTTCTGGATTCAATTTAAATCAGGAAATTCCAGAATATTATTTAAACTTCAAAAATTCATAACTTTTATTCTGTAACTCCAAATTGGACAAATTATATATGAAAAATGATCAGAAAAATCCAATCTATCCATCTGTACTATTTTCATGCATGATCAAACAAGTTTAATTGATGTTTTAAGCAGAACAAGGAAAAGCACTTTAAAAGGCCATATTTGAATTTGAAATTTGAATCCTTGATTCAAATTTGTTCAAACCCTTCTGGTTTTAGTTGCATTAGCCCAATACACTCATTTTGCCATGTCTCATGCATGCATCATATTGTTGCATACTGTTTGGTAATTTTTGTGAATCGGTGCTCTCTGCGGCAGGTTCTGTCCCCGAAGAGTACCGTGATTACCCTAACGAAGAACCGTATCAGTGCATCGAACCATCAGGCAAGCAACCAACCATTTGATCATATCGATACAATCCCATGTTCTCGCTCCTGCTCTCTTTTACTGCATTAAGACAACGCGTTTCAAACTGCTGTGTGGTACGGTAGTTGAACCCATTTCCTCTGCATGACCTGTCATTGCCACAGTAACTAGATGAAACCCACTAGCATGTGTAGGAGTTGTTTGAGCCATATGTATGTGTTGTTCCTACCTTGCCATGCCTGCTATGCTTAGAGTCGTGTCAGGTCTGGTTCATCTGGGTGATGGGCTAGAGTGAAATGTTTATGTCGGTAATGAGAGTGGTGTGGTGAACACGATTTGGTAAAGGTATCGATGAGAGGCCATGTAGGAGTACATGGTGGGTTGTTTCATTGAAGCCGACTTTAAGCACTGAGATCTGTATGTGTGATTTAAGAATCAGCTACTACCATGCATTGGGCCCGAAACCAATGGACCCTCTCGGCTTCTTATTCACCCTAGTTCTCCGTCCAGGAGTTGCAAGTAGTTTCTGGTGTTTGTAGCCTACTGGAGGCCGTGGACAGCGCTGACCGTAGGGGTGGGCTGTGATGCGGTAGGTACGTGGCACGGTGTACCGAATACCCGTTAGGTATCTCGGGAACCCTGTTCACATCGTTCGGGGCCGTATGGGAAACCTCGGCCGGACTCCCTGCGGATGGAACCTGGATAGGCGATAAACCTGGACTGGAGGCTTAGGTGATTAGGTAGGTCGTGGCCGACACCCACGTTGGGCTTCCGCTTGAAGGTTGCCGAGTACATGTCGTGTAAACGACAGTAAGTGGTGAGAGCGTGTATGAAGAAGTACACCCCTGCAGGGTTAACATGATCTATTCGAATAGCCGCGTCCGCGGTAAAGGACTACTTGGTTGCTTATACAGTTCATAGACAAGTAAATGGAAACTGTTAAAAGCCTCAAGATAAGTGTGAGTGCCGAGGATGGCTCTTCCGTAGGAAGACGGAGGCGGATCCTCGGTAGTGTATTGAATTGGTGAGTAGTGGACTCGTGTGCGCAAAACCATTTCAAGTTGGAGTCTCGTAGGATAGTCTAGCCAAGAGTCAAAGCTGGCTTGCTGCAATAACTCCACCAACCCTTCTTGATACTAAGCATGTATGTAGGATCTGATGTAAGTCTTGCTGAGTACCTTTGTACTCATGTTGCTATAATTTACATTTTTACAGAAGACGCTGCAACCCCTTCTGATTGGTTCTATGTAGACGTTGACATCAACGAGTAGGCTGAAAGACCCAAGTGGTGACCCTGAGCTTGTGAAGGACCTTGTAGTATAGCTAGGCTTCCCAAGCCTCTTTTATTTTACTAGTTGTCTGTACTCAGACAAGTTACTTCCGCTGCTGGTTTGTATGACTGTATGACTTGTATGTTGGGTCGTGAGACCCGTACCTGTGTGTATGTCATGTATGGCTCTGTGAGCCTTAAATAAAGTACTTGGGTCATAGAGTCATGTTGTGATGCTTCGTTGTATTTGCACATATCGAGCATATTGTGTGTATGATTGAAATGCTTGGTATGTGTGGGATCTGACTATCTAGTTGTTTATCTTTAGTAGCCTCTCTTACCGGGAAATGTCTCCTAGTGTTACCGCTGAGCCATGGTACCTTGCTACTGCTCTGGAACACTTAGGCTGGCCGGCATGTGTCCTTCTTCGTTCCTGTGTCTGTCCCTTCGGGGAAATGTCACGCTTTGAGTACCGGAGTCCTGTTAGCCCGCTACAGCCCGGTTTACCGGAGTCCTGCTAGCCCAGTGCTACAGCCCGGACCCACTTGCTGATGACCGACACGTTCGAAGCTGGGTCATGAATGCCTGTCCCTGTAAGTCTGTGCCACTTTGGGTTTACGACTAGTCATGTCAGCCCGGGCTCTTTATCATATGGATGCTAGCGACACTATCATATACGTGAGCCAAAAGGCGCAAACGGTCCCGGGCAAAGGTAAGGCGACACCCGTGAGGATACCGTGCGTGAGGCCGCAAAGTGATATGAGGTGTTACCGGCTAGATCGATGTGACATCGAGTCGGGGACCTGACAGCGTTGGCATCAGAGCCGGACTGCCTGTAGGTTCTCCAAGCCAAACTGGTCGATGTTGAGTCTAGAAATTCTTTAGTTATATGTAGGGGAATTGTTTGTGGGATGGAACGTAAGGCTCTTTTTACTCCTCTATCTTATGACATTCTGATCTGAGTCAGTCCATTCTTCCACCGGGGGATAAGGAATTAGGACCTATTCTCTCTATCAGGATCACGTGTTACTAATCAGTAGTACCTTATAAGTTTGATGGATACAAGCCTAGTTCAGTTCTACTACCACATTATGTTGTTAGAATGGATTCAGAACCTTGTTATGATGATGATGAGTGTGTGTGTAATCCTTTGTCAAATGTCTCAAAATCCTTCTTGAGCATTTACAGCTGTTATGCTGCCGAAATTTTGCTAGAAATTCTAATGCCTTTGCATTATGATTGTGCTTTCAGATGGCCACTCGCGACCTCAATCAAGTGGTTCGCCTGACTCGATGCCTAGATGTACCCGGCCATACTGCCAAGTTGGTCAGGGTAATGACTGAGGCTGGATACCGCTGGTATCCTGAGTACACGGTCGAAGAGCAATTCCGAGACTTTAATCAAAGCCAGTATCTCTGCACTGTCAGGATATTTCCATCTTATCCTGGATCCACCGAGCCTCTTCACTGCTCTTATGGACTCGGGGTTACCATTGAGATGGCTGTGCAGGACGCCGCCTACTCTATGATGACCATTATGCGAGTCAGATCTGGTATATTTCGGGACTCTGATTTCCGGTATATGCCAGGATCACTTCCGGGAGCACAAGGGTATCTCTAGGCTATCTATGCTGACCCCACCCAGGAGGATTCACGGACTCGCACCACTGCCGAGATGCTCGAGGATAAGGACCGTGAAAATCGGGCCTTGAGGTTGGAGCTCTTCAATACCCGTGCTGACCACTGGGCCACTTTGACTCGGTTCGCACCGGCGGTGCAAGCTGGATATTCAGATATGCGCGATCTCTATCCTGTGAGATCCGCTCTGCCAGACGTGATGGTTTGGCGTGATGTAGGAGGCATCACCCCACCTCGCGGTCCCCGCAGGCCACCGTTTGTTGGTCCAAGGCCTCATCCTAGCCCCTATGGTCCACAAGCTCCGCGAGATCGTCTGTTTCCGGATGATCATGTTGAGCTCCCAGGCTATGGAGGTGACTTTTACGAGGACTACTACGGATCGGTCTGAGTTAGTGGTAGTATCACTAGTTCGCACTAGCTGTGTCGTCTATCGTCCCGCGTGACTCGTGGGATATGACCTAGTTTGTACTCCTTCCGGAGGTGTAGGAAAATAATGTATAGGAGCTTGGAATGCCTCCGATGAGATGTAATCCTCTTTTCACCGTAATAGTACTTTGTTTGGTCTTGTACTAAACTCTGTATGGTGTGTATGACGATGGAATAAAAGAAGCAGTTCTGTTTTTACCATGTCATACGGATGATCATCTTGCATTTCGAGTTATTCCTTGCATTTTTATCCTATGTCGGAATTTTATCATCCTGACTAAATCATTGTCTTGTTTACCTAGGATGGTCAACACGCGCGCTAACCCTGCTTCTCAAGAGCAGGCCGAAGGCAGTGAAGCCAGGGATGTAAATCTGCCTCATCCTCCTTCACTAGCCGAGGTTATGATGGAAGCTGAGAGAAACAAGCGGGAGACCAACCGTTTGTTAGAGCGTATTGAACAGAACACGGCACACCATCAGAGGACTAATGTGGTGTCACTCAGTGATTTTATCAAATTACATCCACCCACGTTCCACCACTCCGTCGAGCCTCTCGACGCTGATGACTGGCTTCGCAGTATTTCTCACAAACTGCGTTCCGCGCTGGTGGCGGAGGCTGACAAGGTCACCTTTGCTGCATATCATCTTGAAGGCCCCGCCAGTCTATGGTGGGAGAATTATGGAGCTATGCGCCCAGCGGGCCATGTCACTACTTGGGCTGAGTTCAGTGAGGCTTTCCGTGAACATCACATTCCGGAGGGTCTCATGGACCGTAAACGTGAAGAATTTTGCAGTTTCACCCAAGGCCGACTGTCTGTGGATGCTTACAGCAGGGAGTTTGGTAACCTCGCACGATATGCAACCGAGGAAGTTTCTACTGACGCCAAGAAGCAAGCAAGGTTCCGTAAGGGCCTTAGTCCTGAGCTTCGCCGCGACCTCCGTCTGCATGAGTGCACATCTTTTCAGAAACTTGTCAACAAAGCCATCAGTGCTGAAACTGGTCAGACTGACTATGACGCAACACGCAAGCATGGCCGTGATATGGGTTCCTCATCTGGTGCTGGTCCTCAGAAGCGCCGCGTGTGGGTACCCAACACCGCCCTGCCACCCAGGTTTACACCGAGGCCATCCTTCCAGGCGCCTCGCCCCGTTCAACAGTCTGCTCCAGCCAAGCCCTATGGGGGTCCAACTAACAATGCTCCTCCACGTACCAGTTCCGTGACCTGTTTCAAGTGTGGGGAATCTGGCCACTATATGCGTGAGTGTCCCCAGACCAACCCCAATCAATCTGCTAAAGCTGTTGGCCGTGGCAAGCCGACAGGAAAAATATTCCACGCCAAGCCGGTCACCGCTTCACGTGGCCATGTCAACTGTATCTCTGCCGAAGAAGCTCAAGAGGATCCCAACGTCGTTCTCGGTACGCTTCTTGTCAATTGCCACCCGGCATCTGTTCTTTTCGATACAGGAGCCTCTCATTCTTTTATATCTGAAAATTATGCTCGTTTGCATAACGTCGCATTCGGTTATATGCCAACCTCTATGGTAATTCAAACTCCGGGATCCAAATGGCAAACTTCTAGAGTAAGCCATGGAAATGAAATCCAAGTCGACAGACTTGTTTTCCTCGCGTCTTTGATAGCCCTTAAATCTTCAGATATTAATATCATTTTGGGTATGGACTGGATGTCAGCTCATCAAGCCAAAATTGATTGCTTCTCTAGGACTGTTCAACTCACCCATCCTTCGGGGAAGATAGTCAATGTCTTGACCCGAATAGCCAAGCGACAATTATATTCTCTTAACGCCAGCCCTTTGCCAGACCTTGAGGACGTTCCGGTAGTCCGTGACTTCCCGGATGTCTTCCCAGAAGAATTGCCAGGTGTTCCACCTGACAGGGATGTTGAGTTCGTAATAGACCTCATTCCAGGAACCGTTCCGATTGCTAGAAGACCTTATAAGATGGCACCACTAGAACTAGCCGAGCTTAAGAAACAACTCGATGAGTCCTTGAAAAAGGGTTTCATCCGACCTAGCTCATCTCCGTGGGCTTGCCCCGTCCTATTCGTCAAGAAGAAGGATGGTACGGACCGGATGGTTGTAGATTACCGACCTGTCAACTTGGTCACAATCAAGAACAAATACCAGCTTCCCAGGATCAACGACCTGTATGATCAGCTCGCTGGATCCTCAGTCTTCTCCAAGATGGATTTGAGGTTGGGCTACCATCAAATCAAAATCAGAAATGGGGACATTCCTAAAACGGCCTTTGTTACTCGTTATGGCCAATACGAGTACACCGTCATGTCCTTCGGTTTAACCAACGCTCCAGCCACCTTTTCTCGGTTAATGAACTCAATCTTCATGGAGTATTTGGATAAGTTCGTCGTGGTTTACCTCGATGATATACTCATCTACTCCAAGAACGAGGAAGAACATGCCGAACATCTAAGGCTAGTGTTGCAGAAACTTCGAGAGCATCGCCTTTATGCCAAATTTTCTAAATGTGAATTCTGGTTGTCAGAAGTGACCTATTTGGGTCATGTAATATCTGGTAAAGGTATTGCTGTTAACCCTGAGCGAGTTCAAGCCGTCCTTAATTGGACTCCACCTGAATCGGTCAAGCAAGTTCGGAGTTTTCTGGGCTTAGCGAGCTATTGTCGTCGCTTTGTCGAGAACTTCTCCAAAGTTGCCAAACCTCTAACCGAACTCCTCAAGAAAGATAAGAAGTTCGAATGGACTCCACAATGTGAGCACAGCTTTCAGGAACTGAAAAGACGCCTGACCTCTGCTCCCGTACTGGTACCGCCAGACTTCTCCAAGGACTTTGTTATCTACTGCGACGCCTCGCGACAAGGACTAGGTTGCATCCTCATGCAAGATCGACACGTAATTGCCTACGCTTCACGGCAATTGCACCCACATGAGGAGAATTATCCCACTCATGATCTAGAGCTTGCGGCCGTAGTCTATGCACTTAAAACCTGGCGACATTACCTCCTCGGTAACCGTTGCGAAATATTCACTGATCACCAAAGCCTGAAGTACATTTTCACCCAACCGGATCTAAATCTCAGGCAAAGACGTTGGGTTGAATTGATCACAGACTTCGACTTAGGAATAACCTACACCCCAGGGAAAGCCAACGTCATGGCTGATGCGCTAAGTCGTAAATCTTATTGTAACAATCTGATGCTACAACAAAGTCAACCGCTTCTCCATGAGGAATTTCGGAAGCTTAACCTTCACATTGTATCTCAAGGTTTTCTTTCCACCTTGGTGGCAAAACCTACCCTTACGGATCAGATTATCAAGGCACAGAAGGTAGATCCGGGAATCTCCCGCATCAAGAGAAACATTCAGAAAGGAATTGCGAATTGCTTCTCCATTAACGATCAAGGAGTCGTATACTTCGGAAATCGACTAGTGGTTCCCAAAGTGCGAAACCTGAGGCGATTGATCCTTAAGGAAGCTCATGAATCTCCTCTCACCATTCATCCCGGTAGCACTAAGATGTATCAGGACCTACGCCAGAGGTTCTGGTGGACTAGGATGAAGAGAGAAATTGCTCAGTATATTGCTAATTGCGACGTCTGTCGTCGTGTAAAAGCAGAGCATCAACGGCCTGCTGGCACCCTTCAACCCCTAGCTATTCCTGAATGGAAATGGGATAAAATTGGCATGGATTTCATTACCGGTTTTCCCAGGACCAAGAGAGGGAATAATGCTATTTTCGTCGTGGTCGATCGTCTTTCCAAAGTAGCCCATTTCCTACCTGTTCGTGAGAGTATAACCGCTAGTCAGCTGGCAGACTTATACATCTCCCGAATAGTGTCCCTCCATGGTGTTCCTTTGGAAATTAACTCGGATCGAGGAAGTCTTTTCACCTCTCGATTTTGGGAAAGTTGCCAAAATGCTATGGGAACCCGTCTCTCCTTTAGCACCGCCTTCCACCCTCAGTCGAGCGGTCAAGTGGAACGCGTCAACCAGATTCTAGAAGACATGCTTCGAGCCTCTGTTATCTCATTCGGAATGGATTGGGAGAAGTGCCTTCCATTTGCCGAATTCGCTTATAACAACAGCTATCAATCTAGCTTGGGTAAAGCCCCTTTTGAAGTTCTCTATGGACGACGGTGTCGAACACCCCTTAACTGGTCAGAGACCGGGGAAAGACAATTCTTTGGCCCGGATATGATTCAGGAAGCAGAAGAACAAGTTCGTATCGTTCGTGAAAAGTTGAAAACAGCTCAATCTCGTCAAAAGAGTCAATATGACCGAAAACATAAAGCTATGACTTTCAAGGTTGACGAGAAGGCTTATCTTCGGGTCACCCCTCTGAAGGGAACCCATCGTTTCGGTATCAAAGGCAAATTGGCTCCTCGTTACATTGGACCTTTTCGCATTCTCGCCAAACGAGGAGAAGTTGCCTACCAGCTGGAACTACCTCCGCATCTCTCCAGAGTCCACGATGTCTTCCACGTTTCTCAACTCAGGCGTTGCTTCTCGGATCCTATCCGTGGAGTGGACTACGAAACGCTTGATCTCCAAGATAATCTTACATATCGAGAGTACCCCATTCGTATCCTCGATCAGGCCGAACGTACCACTCGACGTCATAATATCAAGTTTCTCAAGGTTCAATGGTCGCACCATTCTGAGGATGAAGCAACTTGGGAAAGGGAGGATCGTCTTCGACTCGAGTACCCCGCCTTCTTCCCGGAGGAACCCAAATCTCGGGACGAGATTCTTTTGAGTGGGGGTGAGTTGTCACACCCTAGCTAGTCATGCATTAGAGTGTTGCATCATGTTTACTCTTTCATCAGAAACTTGAAATGGGGATGACAGAACCCCCGGTCCCCTCTGAAACCAACTAGGGTTTACTAAAATAATTTTCAATGAACCTGAAATGCCCTTCTAAAATGCCCATCATTTTTGTCTTGGTTCAGAACCTCTGCCAAAAGTGGTGCACATTTTCCTAGGCCATCTTAGGGTTTTTGAATTAATTCATAAATATTTGAATTTGGGCATTTAAAATTATATAAAATATTTAAATGCTCAAATACCTCTAAACTAAAATGTTTCATGTTGGAAATAATCCAACTATGGACCAGGAGTGATTTGGTGATTTTTGAAGTTGCCTAGGTATTTTATTAAATTCAACAAAGTTGTAGATATATTAAATAAAAACAGAAACAGAAAAAAAAGGGGGAAAGCTTACCTGGCGCCTGCCCCCGGCCCACCTGCCGGCCCAGCCCAGCACCGCTCCAGCGAGCTGCTTGCCGGCCAGGCAGGCAGGCAGGTGCCCGACGGCGACCGCGGCGTGCGCCACGCACCTGCTCGCCGCCTCGCCGCTCCCCTCGCCAGGTGACGTCGTGGATCGGCCTCCCTCTCTCCCCCGAACCCCCCAGACACCCCCTCTCCTCTCCAGCTCCTCCCCCTCGCACGCCCCAGCCATGGCCGACGCCATCGCCGCCACCCCCTCGCCGTAGCCACGCCCTCCGACCACCCCACGCCGTCTCACCGTGTCCAGGAGCTCCGCCGCTGTCCACTTCATCGAGCAGCCGAGCCCCGAGCGCTCGCAACGCCCGAGACCACCGCACCGACCTCGCCCGAGCTCACCGTCGCCGGAGATCCCCTTCAACGCCGTCGTCGCTCCGATCCATCTCCGGCCGCACCAAGGACTCCGTCGCACTCACTGTGAGCTTAGCCATCTTCCCCTCCCTTCCGTTCTTGCTCCCGAGCCGTGTAGCAACCTCCCGGAGCTCAACCGCACCCACCGCCGTGGAGCTCGTCGCCGACGTGCTCCCGGTCATCCTCCGGCCACAAGATGGTGTCCATCATACTCACCAAGTCCCGCAGCACCTAGCTAGCTACTCCACGAGCCTCACCGAACCCTCTAGCGTCAAGTTCATCTTCGGCCGAACCCCGGTGGCCGCCAAGGTCGTCGCCGGCGCCAACTCCGGCCACCCCGACCCCAACGGACTCCGCCAAGAGCTGCGGTTTGTCCTCAGCTCCACTCCGGTGATCTCCGCGGCCCATTTGGTGGCCGGAATAGCCAAAACCACTCCCGCCACCGCGTCGGGCTCGCCGGCGGCTAAACGCCGGTGCAGCCGACCCGGGTTTGACCATGGGTGGGCCCTGGTTGACTCCCCTGAGTCAATGACAGGTGGGGCCCAGCCCTGTTAATTAAACAGGATTAGTTTTAATTAAATTTTAATTAAAATAATCACCCTGACATGCGGGACCCACTGTCAGGTTTGACCTGGACTAGTTCCGTTGACCTGCTGACGTCACACTGATGTCAGGCTGACGCAGTAATTGATTTTCTGGATTCAATTTAAATCAGGAAATTCCAGAATATTATTGAAACTTCAAAAATTCATAACTTTTATTCTGTAACTCCAAATTGGACAAATTATATATGAAAAATGATCAGAAAAATCCAATCTATCCATCTGTACTATTTTCATGCATGATCAAACAAGTTTAATTGATGTTTTAAGCAGAACAAGGAAAAGCACTTTAAAAGGCCATATTTGAATTTGAAATTTGAATCCTTGATTCAAATTTGTTCAAACCCTTCTGGTTTTAGTTGCATTAGCCCAATACACTCATTTTGCCATGTCTCATGCATGCATCATATTGTTGCATACTGTTTGGTAATTTTTGTGAATCGGTGCTCTCTGCGGCAGGTTCTGTCCCCGAAGAGTACCGTGATTACCCTAACGAAGAACCGTATCAGTGCATCGAACCATCAGGCAAGCAACCAACCATTTGATCATATCGATACAATCCCATGTTCTCGCTCCTGCTCTCTTTTACTGCATTAAGACAACGCGTTTCAAACTGCTGTGTGCTACGGTAGTTGAACCCATTTCCTCTGCATGACCTGTCATTGCCACAGTAACTAGATGAAACCCACTAGCATGTGTAGGAGTTGTTTGAGCCATATGTATGTGTTGTTCCTACCTTGCCATGCCTGCTATGCTTAGAGTCGTCTCAGGTCTGGTTCATCTGGGTGATGGGCTAGAGTGAAATGTTTATGTCGGTAATGAGAGTGGTGTGGTGAACACGATTTGGTAAAGGTATCGATGAGAGGCCATGTAGGAGTACATGGTGGGTTGTTTCATTGAAGCCGACTTTAAGCACTGAGATCTGTATGTGTGATTTAAGAATCAGCTACTACCATGCATTGGGCCCGAAACCAATGGACCCTCTCGGCTTCTTATTCACCCTAGTTCTCCGTCCAGGAGTTGCAAGTAGTTTCTGGTGTTTGTAGCCTACTGGAGGCCGTGGACAGCGCTGACCGTAGGGGTGGGCTGTGATGCGGTAGGTACGTGGCACGGTGTACCGAATACCCGTTAGGTATCTCGGGAACCCTGTTCACATCGTTCGGGGCCGTATGGGAAACCTCGGCCGGACTCCCTGCGGATGGAACCTGGATAGGCGATAAACCTGGACTGGAGGCTTAGGTGATTAGGTAGGTCGTGGCCGACACCCACGTTGGGCTTCCGCTTGAAGGTTGCCGAGTACATGTCGTGTAAACGACAGTAAGTGGTGAGAGCGTGTATGAAGAAGTACACCCCTGCAGGGTTAACATGATCTATTCGAATAGCCGCGTCCGCGGTAAAGGACTACTTGGTTGCTTATACAGTTCATAGACAAGTAAATGGAAACTGTTAAAAGCCTCAAGATAAGTGTGAGTGCCGAGGATGGCTCTTCCGTAGGAAGACGGAGGCGGATCCTCGGTAGTGTATTGAATTGGTGAGTAGTGGACTCGTGTGCGCAAAACCATTTCAAGTTGGAGTCTCGTAGGATAGTCTAGCCAAGAGTCAAAGCTGGCTTGCTGCAATAACTCCACCAACCCTTCTTGATACTAAGCATGTATGTAGGATCTGATGTAAGTCTTGCTGAGTACCTTTGTACTCATGTTGCTATAATTTACATTTTTACAGAAGACGCTGCAACCCCTTCTAATGGGTTCTATGTAGACGTTGACATCAACGAGTAGGCTGAAAGACCCAGGTGGTGACCCTGAGCTTGTGAAGGACCTTGTAGTATAGCTAGGCTTCCCAAGCCTCTTTTATTTTACTAGTTATCTGTACTCAGACAAGTTACTTCCGCTGCTGGTTTGTATGACTGTATGACTTGTATGTTGGGTCGTGAGACCCGTACCTGTGTGTATGTCATGTATGGCTCTCTGAGCCTTAAATAAAGTACTTGTGTCATAGAGTCATGTTGTGATGCTTCGTTGTATTTGCACATATCGAGCATATTGTGTGTATGATTGAAATGCTTGGTATGTGTGGGATCTGACTATCTAGTTGTTTATCTTTAGTAGCCTCTCTTACCGGGAAATGTCTCCTAGTGTTACCGCTGAGCCATGGTAGCTTGCTACTGCTCTGGAACACTTAGGCTGGCCGGCATGTGTCCTTCTTCGTTCCTGTGTCTGTCCCTTCGGGGAAATGTCACGCTTTGATTACCGGAGTCCTGTTAGCCCGCTACAGCTCGGTTTACCGGAGTCCTGCTAGCCCAGTGCTACAGCCCGGACCCACTTGCTGATGACCGACACGTTCGAAGCTGGGTCATGAATGCCTGTCCCTGTAAGTCTGTGCCACTTTGGGTTTACGACTAGTCATGTCAGCCCGGGCTCTTTATCATATGGATGCTAGCGACACTATCATATACGTGAGCCAAAAGGCGCAAACGGTCCCGGGCAAAGGTAAGGCGACACCCGTGAGGATACCGTGCGTGAGGCCGCAAAGTGATATGAGGTGTTACCGGCTAGATCGATGTGACATCGAGTCGGGGTCCTGACAACGTATCAGCATCCCCAAGCTTAATTCCTACTCGTCCTCGAGTAGGTAAATGATAAAAGAAAGAATTTATGAAGTGTGAATGCTAGTAGTTGCACATGTTTGATCAATAATAATTTCAATCACCGTTTCTAGCATGTTTATATGTCATAACAGTAGTTCATCTCATAGAACTTTTCATGATCAAGTAACAAGTTATTCACATGTTAAAGCATAGACCATAAACTTTCCTGAAAACTAGCAAACTTCATTCTTAGTCATCGAACAATTGCAATTCATCTTATTATTAGGAAGGGTCTATGTCAGAGCTTTGATTTAAAAAACTTCACATACTCAACTATCATATAGTCTTCCACAATTGCTAACACTCACGTGATATTAATGGGTCCAAAGTTTTAATCGAACACAGAGAAAGATAGGGGCTTATAGTGTTGCCTCCAAACATATTCACCATTGGGTGATGTCAACAATAATAGTTCATGCTAACGTACATCCAGTTGGATATATATATCAGGATCGCCCTAACACAAAGTGCTTGCCAAAGGATAAAATGAAAAAGGGAAAGGTGAAGATCACCTTGACTCTTGCATAAAGTAAAAGACATAAAGTAAAAGATAGGCCCTTCGCAGAGGGAAGCAGGGATTTGCGGAGGTGCCAGAGCTCGATTTTGAAATAGAGATAAATAATTTTGAGAGGTATGATCTCATTGTCAACATAACAACCAACACTTCCCAATATCTTCCATATTACATACATTATAGGCGGTTCCCAAACAGAATGGTAAAAGTTTTTAATCCCCCTCCACCAACAATCACACTCCATGGCCATCTGAAACAACGGGGTACCGTCCATACCAACAACATTCCTGGGGGTGTTTTGTTTGCAATTATTTTTGACATCACCCAGTTACCGCCACTTTCTCGTGAATGAGGAGCAGAGTCCACTCCTCTTCAGAATAACCCACCTAACATGGAAGACACTGACAACCCCTAGTTGCTACATGAGCAATTCGGGCATACAAAACATATTATAATTTGAAGGTTTAGAGTTTGGCACATGCAAAATTACTTGGAACAGCAGGTAAATACCGCATATAGGTAGGTATGGTGGACACTCATGGCAAAAACTGGGTTTAAGGATATTGGATGCACAAGCAGTATTCCCGCTTAGTACAGATATTTAGGCTAGCAGGAGGGGGGAAGGCAAGCTCAACATGTTTGAATGATCCATGACAATATACTTTAACTGAGATGTGAGAAAACATGACCCATTACGCTGTCTTCCTTGTCCAACATCAACTCTTTAGCATGTCATACTTAATGAGTGTTCACAATTATAAAAGATGTCTATGATAATATATTTATATGTGAAATCTCTCTTCATTCAATATTCTTTCATGAATTGTTCAAATGACCAATACAATGCTTGCTAACCTCCAATAAATTTTACAACTTCTACTTCTTAGATGTAAAGTCACTACTCCCCATGGGATAAGCGAATGAAACATATATAATTTCAGATTTATGACATTCAATTCATTCAACCATTTACTCATAGGATATAAGTGAAGCACACGAGTAAATGACAAACTACTCCAAAAAGATATAAGTGAAGATCAATGAGTAGTTAAATAATTATGTAGCCATGTGAAGATTCTCTCTCATTAAATAATTTCAGATCTTGGTATTGTATTCAAACAGCAAGCAAAGCAAAACAAAATGACATTGCAAGGATAGCACAACTCATGTGAAGAAGCAAAAACATAGGTTCGACCGATACTAACCGATAGTTGTTGAAGAAGAAAGGTGGGATGCCTACCGGGGCATCCCCAAGCTTAGATGCTTGAGACTTCTTGAAATATTATCTTGGGGTGCCTTGGGCATCCCCAAGGTTGAGCTTTTGTGTCTCCTTAATTCCTTTCATGTCACGGTTTCCTGAATCTCGAAAGCTTCATCCACACCAAACTCAACAAGACACTACTACAAAAAGGGCTTCTAGTGGCGCACCTGTTTTCGCTACTAATGGCGCACTACAGGTGTGCCACTAGCACCACGCCATTAGATTTTTTTCTAATGGCGCACCTGTGGTGCACCATTAGTATCTGGCATACTAATGGCGCACCCGCTGGTGCGCCATTAGTATCTGGTATACTAATGGCGCACCACATAGAAGCGCGCCATTAGTAACAATATTTTTTCAAAAAATATTCAGTTTTTTTTAAAAAAAATTCAATTTCTTTCCTTTTTTTCTTAATCTCAGTTCACTATGGCTTAATCTCGGGTCAATATGCTTAATCTCAGGTCAACTCGCACTCCATGGTCAAACTTCCCGAAAGGTCACCCATCCTCACACTACTCCAGCCCAAGCACGCTTAACTTCAGAATTCTATCCAACCCCAGCAACAGCTCACTTCACAGGCACTTATCTAGCATATCAATCCTATTATACCTTGTTGATGTGTAGGACTTTTTCATGTTCGTGACAATGATGAAATTTTGAAAAAAAATTCAAACTTCCCGGTCTTATTACGTATCATTTTTTGAAAAAAAATTAAAAAAAATTTCAAAACCAATTTTTTCCTGTTACTAGTAGCGCACCACATCCACGGTGCGCCACTAGTAAGTTTGAAATTTTTTGAATTTTTTTGCCTCTAGATCTTGAAAGCCCCGTAACTTTTTTTCTGTTAGGTTTTTGGGGATTTTAAAAATGTTTAACGGGATTCCCCCCGTTAAATTTGGATGTAACTTTTCGAGTAGATGATTTTTCATATAGAAAACTTTTTCATCCGAGTTCGTATGCAAATAAAGTCGAAATTCATATTTGTAAATTTTCCCAACAACTAAACCACATATCACATGGGAAACTTATTTTCTTTTATTTTTTTGACATTTCCATCATTTTCTTTTATTTTTTTTAAACTGAAAAGGTGATCCAACGGGGGGGGTGCATTCGGGAACTTCTGGGCCATGTTAGTAATGGCGCACCGTGGGGTGGTGCGCCATTGATAGTTAAACTACTAATGGCGCACCACACCCACTGTCCACAGGTGCGCCATTACTAACAATTTTTTTTATTTTTTTTTATTTTTTTTCAAAACTACTAATGGCGCACGGTGGGTGTGGTGCGCCATTACTATGTCAACATAGTAATGGCGCACCACACCCGCCGTGCGCCATTAGTAGTTTTGAAAAAATTAAAAAAAATTACTAATGGCGCACCGTGGGATGTGGTGCGCCATTAGTATTTTCACACTAATGGCGCACCAACACATGGTGTGCCATTAGTATTTAGTAATGGCGCACCACATCTACAGTGCGCCATTAGTGTCCATCCAATCTATAGCCCTTTTCCTAGTAGTGAGAACTCGTGAGATAAGTTAGTATAAAACAATGCAAAACCGTATCATTTTATACTTTAAAAAATTACTAACATTATTATTCAACATTTCATACTAAATGTCTCTGCATATTTAATACTCCTATCCTCAAATAGAATCATTAAACAAGCAAACATATGCAAACAATGCAAACATAACAGCAATCTGCCATAACAGTATAGTCTGTAAAGAATGCAAGATTCATCATACTTCTCTAACTCCACAAATTATAGTAAAAATACTATGCTGTAAAAGATTTATCAGAGCTCATTATGCAAAAAGTTTCAACATTATATCACTCTCTGACTTTTCTAGAGAATTTTTGCAACAGCGGTAAACTTTCTGTTTTCAAACAGCAACATGTATACTAGCAAAAAAAGCATGGTAAAGGCTATCCTTGACTTTTTATTGAAAATAAAGATGCAAAACATTATTCTAAATAACAGCAAGCAAATACTAACAAAATAAAATGACTCTCCAAGCAAAACACATATCATGTGGTGAATAAAAATATAGCTCCAAGTAAAGTTACCGATGAGCGAAGACAAAAGAGGGGATGCCTTCCGGGGCATCCCCAAGCTTAGTTGCTTGGTAGTCCTTGAATATTACCTTGGTGTGCCTTGGGCATCCCCAAGCTTAGGCTCCTGCCACTCCTTATTCCAGAGTCCATCGAATCCTTACCCAAAACTTGAAAACTTCAACCACACAAAACTCGTAAGCTCCGTTAGTATAGGAAAATAAATCACCACTTAGGTACTGTAATGAACTCATTCTAAATTCATATTGGTGTAATATCTACTGTATTCCAACTTCTCTATGTTTCATACCTTTACATAGTAGCCATAGATTCATCAAAATAAGCAAACAACACATAGAAAACAGAATCTGTCAAAAACAGAATAGTCTGTAGTAATCTGTATCAAACGTATACTTCTAGAACACCAAAAATTATGAAATAAATTGGTGGACCTGAGGAATTTGTCTATTAATCATATTCAAATATAATCAACCTAAAATCACTCTTCTATAAAAATAGGCAGCTAATCTCGTGAGCGCTAAAGTTTCTGTGTTTTACAGCAAGATCATAAAGACTTCTCCCAAGTCTTCCCAAAGGCTCTACTTGGCACTTTACTGACACAAAAGCTATAAAACATGATTACTACAGTAGAATAATCATGTGGACACACAAAAACAGTAAGGATAAATATTGGGTTGTCTCATCTAGCTAGGCATGATGATGGCAATGATGCTTGCATAAAAGATAAGAATTGAAACATAAAGAGAGCATCATGAAGAATATGACTAGCACATTTAAGCCTAACCCACTTCCTATGAATAGGGAATTTCTGAGCAAACAACTTATGGGAACAATAATAAACTAGCATAGTAAGGTAAAACAAGCAAATCTTTAAGATTTTAAGCACATAGGGAGAAAACTTGATATTATTGCAATTCCTACAAGCATATGTTCCTCCTTCATAATAATTTTCAGTAGCATCATGAATGAATTCAACAATATAACCATCACCTAAAGCATTCTTTTCATGATCTACAAGCATAGAATTTTTATTACTCTCCACATAAGCAAATTTCTTCTCATTCGGAATGGTAGTGGGAGCAAACTCAACAAAACGACTATCATGTGAGGCATAATCCAATTGAAAACTAAAATCATGATGAAAAGTTTCATGGTTATCATTATTATTAATAGCATACAAGTCATCACAATAATCATCATAGATAGCAACTTTGTTCTCATAATCAATTGGAACCTCTCCTGAAATAGTGGAATCATCACTAAATAAAGTTGACACTCTTCCAAATCCACTTTCATATTCATCACAACTAGCAGTGTGACCCCGCATTTGCGCGTCTAGATTCTCTACGTATATCAACATACATGATTCTCTACATGGATTTGGTCTCCAGAGAAAAGAAAACATTATTTCCATACGAACTGGATAGTATGAATATTATTTGTACATAAGCAACTCGTTTTATTATTTGGTAAGACACATTCTTCTTGGTCTATTTTCGCTATACATCATGGGTTGGCAATTAAACCAAAGTTGTCATGATACTTCACTTTTAAAAATTGTACATAAAATTCTACCAAGAACTAAATCTAAGTATTGATATTTTTCATTTATGTACGACTTTTTTCTCCATCAGCTCATCATTATCAGTGTGGTGTCTTGGCCATTTGTGCATTCAATGCTAATTACTATTTGATTATATTTAGAACTACATTTGTCGGGGAAACTGATCCACGAACACCTATGGGACCGGCGGACCGAGCCCCTTTCGGTTCGGCGGGGGGCGGAGGTCGCATGAAGAGCGGATCGAGGCGAAGCACAAGAGCAGTTTACCCGGCTTCGGAGCTCTCCGGAGAGATAACACTCCTACTGCTGCTTGTCTGATTGTATTGTGTTCTTGCTCGGGAGCGCTGAATGTTACAGTACACGTGAGCAGCTAACGAGACCGAGCGTCAGTGTTTCTACTTCGAACTGAGCCGAACGTCCTTTACGTTGCGCATGGGCCTCCTTTTATGTGCTCAAGGGGGTCACCGACAGGTGGCAACGTAAACAGGGGTAAAAACGTAAAAAGAGAGGTGGTTGGTACAGCTACCTGTACAGTGTATCCTACCTAACCCTGACGGCAGGGGACAAGGGCATTGAATGCCCGTCTGCGTCGCCCAAACAGTGCAAAAAGGGACCGTCAGGGGCGCCATCGCTCGCCACGATGGCGATCTTGTCAGCGTCGCATGCCACCGCGCACCGCTGGCTGCACAGCCTCCCGCCAGGCGTGCCTGGGCAGGCCCCCAGGGTGACACGTTGGTGGATGCGCTGGACCGTGGGCACAGAGTGGCCGCTTGCCACGGCAAGTGCCTTGCCGCGGTCGTTGTCTTGTCGCGTCCGGAAGCTTGTCGCTCACCGGGCCTTGCCGGGACGCATGGTGCGTCACGGCAAGTTCCTTGAGATGCCTTGGTTGGCCTTCCCGGCAAGCTCCTCTTGCCGGGGCCTTGTCTTCTTGGCTTGAATGCTTTGTTCTTGAATGGCTTCAAAGGGACCAAAGAGGACCCTGGCGGCCACCCGGCAAGCCCTTGCCGCGGGGCGCTGCAACTGCCCGTGCACAAGTTCGGGGTACTAGGGTACCCCTACTCTAGTACACCGACAGGAGCCCCCGGGCCTGGGCCACACACGGTGCCGAGCGCTGTTGGGCCAGGCCCAAAACAGGGCACGGGCACACGCGGCCTGGGCCACGCCGTATCTTACTCCGTATCCACCGCGCCCTCCCCAACGGCACACGTCGAATGCGGCATCGTGGGAGAGATCGTAGGTGAATTCTTTATTCGGAAGGGCGAAACGTCCGCCCCCTCCCTCTTTATAAGCAGGGGAAACAGGGGCAGTTCG
>NC_041383.1:69999367-70119808 GCF_002162155.2 Triticum dicoccoides
AGTGCTCCGCCCCCCCCATTGCCACCAGCACCACCAACACCGTCGATCTCCCCCACCACCTCCGCCATGGCTCCAAAAGCCGACAAGGGGAAGGGCGTGAAGTCGGCCGAGGCGCAGTGGCTCGCGGCGTTGCGGAAGGAGCGGGCGATCTTCTCCCCCCAGCTCGGTGCGCAGGAGCTGAGGGAGTACTTCTACCTCTTCTGGTCGACGGAGACGCGAGCGCATCCGCGCACGAGGGTACTCCCGGCTGCCGCTTCGGAACTGGCTCCAAATGGGTACCCCTTTTTCGCGCTGTTCTTCTATTGCGGGCTCTACCCGCCGTTCTCGGAATTCTTCTGCGACATCATGAACACCTACGGGCTCCGCCTCCTTGATTTCACGCCCAACGTCGTTCTGACCATGGCAGTTTTCGCACATCTGTGCGAAAATTTTGTCGGAGTACACCCAAATGTAGCCCTTTTCCGCCACTTCTTCATGCCTCGGGTCGAGAGAGGAGAGCCGCTTGCCGGAGGGATCGCCTGGATTTCGAGAGTCGGCAAGAAGGAAGCTTATCTGGAGGGTGAGCTCTGCAGCAAGTGGGAGGAGTGGAGAGCGGAGTGGTGCTGGATCGCGAGGAGAACCCGCAGCCGTTCACTGCCCTGCGCCAAGCCCCCATAGTGCGCGGCAACGATTGGAGCAATGTGGCCCCAAAGGACGAGAGGCTGAAGATCGCTGTCACCCGAATCCTTCGCCTCAGGGTTGCCCGGCTCACTGTAGGCGCCGTTGGCGCAGATTTCCTTCGTCGCCGCATCGCCCCCCTGCAGGAGAAGGGAAGACCCGCCTGGGAGTTCAAGAACTCGGCGGACATCATGAGGCTGCGGCCGGGCCTCAACTTCAATTTTACCGTCCTGGAGCTAGATGCAATGCTCCTGGAGCTGTTCAAACGCGATCCCCAACACCCATTTGTGTTGCCGAGGGGCGTCGTTCCATTGTGCAATAATTCTTCGCTTGACGGGATCCGCGCCATGATGCCGTTGTGCGATTCACACGGAATCGTTCCAACTTGGCAAGAGCCTGCGGATGACGTTGTGCGGGCGTTCTTCGACAATTTGGAAGAAGTGCTGGTCCGCGCTGACGAGCAGAAGAGCCTCACCCGTGACACTACCGACGCGGAGCTGCAGCGCATCGCCACTAGGACGGAAGAGGCTGCGGCAGCAGCTGCCGCGGGTGAGTTCGGGTTCACCATAGAGGAGGCAGAGGCAGCAGAGGCGGCAAGCCTTGCCGAGTGCGACGAGTTTGCTGGCGAGGAAGATCTTGCCGGCCCCGAGGCTGAGCCGAGTGAGCCCGGCGAGGAAGAGCCCGAACCCTCAGACAGCTTGGCGCAAGTGGAGCCCCCAGCCGCACCAAGAAGGCGTCTTCGCATGGCCGGGGACTTAGCGGGGCGGCAAACGAGCCAACAGCCGCCGAGCCGTGCGACACGCTCTACCGCGGCAAGCACTGTTGCCGCAGGAGTGCCTCACGTTGCTGCGGCAACTGGAGCGGGATCTTCCCAGTCCACCGCTACCGCCCCTGCCAAGCGGGCAAGGGAACCTACTCCTCCGCCTCGCCGCACTGGAGGGGAGCCGGACTTTGATCTCTCCGCGCTCAGCTCCGACGAGGAAGAAGAAGAGTAAGTTTCTTTGCTGTTCTTGTAGTTCTCCAATCTTGTTGTCTTTGTCATGTATCTGACTTGCTTCAATCTGAACCTATTCCTTTTCAGGACGCTGGCCTAGAGAGCGGCGAAGAGAGCCAAGGCCGCGGTGATTGTCATCGTGGATGACCCCACCGTGTCAGCAGGGGGTGTATCCGAGACCATCTTGACGGACCCAGCAGCTACTCCCCAAAGCAGCCCCCAGCGCAGCCCCCGGCGTAAGTACATGGTTTACTTCTTGCTGACAGGCGCCCATGGGTGCTTCTTCTTTGCTGACATTTGATTGCTGGTTTGCGCAGGAGCAGAGCAGCCTCACCAGGAGGGTCCGGAGGCCGCTCTCGAAGTGCCATCTGCTTCGACTACACCGCCAAGGGAGGCTTCCCCGGCAAGGGAGCATTCCCCGGCAAGGGATAGTTCCCCGGCGAGGGACGGCGCCAGTGATCCTCCGGTGGTTGGGACCGTGACTGCGGATCCTAGCACAGGTAACCCCTTTGCCTGAGAACCTACCCCTGGGTTTTTCTTCTTCTGATTTTCTTTCTGCATATTTGCTTGACTTCTCTCCCTTTTCCGTCCGTCAGATCCACCTGCCACGGAGCCGATGGAGACCGAATATGCCGGCGAGGAGGGCGCACGTGGCAGTGCCGACGACGCCATCGCCACCGAGGGACAGGCCGGCGCTGATGAGCCCGCCGGCGAAGAGGCTGCCGAAGCTGCTACCGCAGAAGCCGGCGAGGGATCCGGCGATTGCACTGACGGCCCTGAGGCCGCAGGAGCGCCAGGCACTACGCCGACCGCCGATCCCTCCGCCGCTGCTGCAGAGCCAGGCTCCGAAGAGCCCCAGCCCGGCACCTACTTGAAGGCCGGCGACGGGATCTTCATCAAGCTCCCCTGGGCATCGAGCTCCAGGGCGCCGGTCGAAGGAGAAACTTTCGATGAGGAGCTGCTCGCCTCCGCCGGGCTGTCGTTGTTCGATGCACCAAACAGCAGCAGTGGCGAGCCTGAGGAGGAGCAGCTGCTGCGGAAGCTGCTGTCACTCTACCGCGCCCGACAAGCCAAGCTGGCTTCCCGGGAAGCACTTGTCGCGAAGGCGGGAGTGGATATGGAGAAACGCGCGGAGGAGCTCCGGGGCCTCAACCAGGAAGCTCTCCGGTCCCTGGCACAGGAGCGGGAGCGACTCGCCGAGGAGCGTACAGCCTTCCTCCTTGAGAAGGCTAAAGCTGAGGAGCAACAACGGCTCGCTGCCGAGAAGGTGAGTTGGTGCAGCGGAAGGCCAACCTTGACAGCTACGAGGAGGAGCTCGTCGCACGCGAGGAAACACTTGGCAGGGCTCTCAAAGAAGCAAGGGATGCTGCCGCAGCTGCAGAGGCCGCCAAGAAGGAGCTGGAGACGAGGATGACGCAGTTGGAAGCCGACCTCAAGGCGAGGGGCGAGGAGCTTGCCGTGCTCAAGCGCGAACGCGAGAAGGATGCTGCCGCTCATGGGGAGCTGCAGGGTCTTCTCGCTGAGAGGAGCAAGGAGCTCAACGCCGCCAAGGATTCCAATGTGGATCTTGAGCTGAAGCTGGCCACGCTGACCCAGACGCTGGACGACGCCAGAGAGCGGGAGGTGACCTTGACGGAGAAGATCAAGGCCGATGAGGAGCTGCTGGCAAGCATTGCCGTCACCCAAAACGCATTCAAGGAGACTGTGGAGCACTGAACTGAGGGTCTGGTGAATATCGCCGCAGTCACCGATGCGGAGCTGGCGCAGCTGGGGATGGAGGGCTTCGGGTATCCTTCCGACGAGCATCTCCAGGCCAGCACCAAGCTCAAGGGCGTGGCGACGGCCCTCTAGCGACTCCGGGAGAAGATCCCAAAGCAGCTGGCCGACGAGTCACGCAAGATTTGTGCTGGCGCTCTGCAGAAGGTGCTGATGAAGGTGGCCTTCCGTAACCCAAGCCTCAACTTCACCAACGTCCTGAAGTCCTTGCCGCCTGACGCTGATCTGGAAGCACTCAAGGCCCTTGTCGCACCCATTGTGGACAAGGTGAGCGGGATCAAGAGGGTTGAGGGCGATCGCGTAGACTAGGCCGCCCGTTTTATCTTGTTCCTTGTCGCTGCTGATCATGTTATGAGATCAATCTGTTAGAGCTGCGACAAGTTATCTTGTAATATAACTTTATTTCTGGTATTGATTGCTATGTTATTTCCTTTACTAGATTCCTTCCTTTGTATGTTTTTACCCTACGCTTTTAGGGAACTTGTCGGCGCAGGCACCCGAGCCACGAGCGCTGAGTGCGGGACGTCAGCAGCCTGCTGGCGGTTCCGCCTCCGACAAGAAACCTTGTCGTGACTAGTTGCATCACACTTAAGTTGTTGAGCGGACTCGAAACAAAGTAAGGGCGCAACTAGCTATGAGTTGGTTCCTCCGCGCACAGGTTTTCCATACAAAGCACGGTCGTTCGAGGAAGATAACTTTAAAAATTAAAAACTAATTGCTCAAACTTTGGCAACTTAGCTTTTCTGTCGTTTGCTTCCCGGCAAGGCGAAACTTCCTTAAACGACGCCTGGTCCACACCATCATCTTCTCCTTCCCCCCCGGCAAACTTGTGTGCGAGGGAATCTTCCTTTCCTTTGTTGAGAAAAAGAAAGAAGAGAAAATAAAGATATGGAGCCTTTCGGCTCATTATTGCTTACCAGGGGTAGGTGCTGCACAAAGTGTCAGATAACGCATGCAAGAAACAATATAATGCATGAAATTGACAAGGTGTGCGGAGCACATGAGCTTTACTTATGCACAGGCTCTGCGCCCGGCTTTGTACAAAGGATTACATGCAACATCGGCAAGACTTGTACAAAAGGTGGTTGCCGGAACAGGTTCCGGCAACCGCGCCCTACGGGTAAAACTTACGAAGATGCTCAATGTTCCACGAGTTGCTCACCGGAATGCCATCTTCGGTCTCAAGGCGGACAGCACCGGGCCTAGTGACTCGTTTCACCCGGTAAGGGCCTTCCCACTTTGGCGTCAACTTGTTGGAATTCTTGGCGGATTGAACGCGCCGAAGAACAAGGTCGCCTTCCTCGAAGCTTCTGGCATTAACTTTGCGGCTATGGTAGCGGCGCAAAGCTTGCTGGTATCGAGCAGCTCATACAGCAGCCTGAAGACGGTCTTCCTCAAGGAGAAGCGCGTCATCTTGTCGCAGCTGCTCTTGCTCAAGCTCATCATAAGCGAGCACTCGAGGTGACCCGTATACAAGTTCCATGGGCAGAACTGCCTCTGCTCCATACACTAGAGCGAAAGGTATCTGGCCAGTGGCTCGATTTGGTGTCGTTCTGATCGACCAAAGAACCACCGGCAGCTCCTCAATCCAGTTTCTTCCACACTTGCGCAGCCTGTCGAAAGTCCTGTTCTTGAGCCCGCGTAGCACTTCAGCATTTGCCCTCTCTGCTTGACCGTTGCTTCTCGGATGAGCAACAGAAGCGAAGCAGACCTTGGCGCCCAAGATCTTGGACATACTGCATGAAGGTGTGGCTCGTGAATTGCGTGCCATTGTCGGTGATGATCCTTTTAGGGATTCCGAAACGGCAAACAATCGACCTGAAGAACTTGACTGCTGACTGTGCTGTCACCTTCCTCACTGGTTCCACTTCCGGCCACTTTGTGAACTTGTCGATTGCTACGTACAAGTACTCAAAGCCCCCGACGGCTCGGGGAAAGGGGCCGAGGATGTCGAGCCCCCAGACCGAAAATGGCCAGGATAAAGGGATCGTCTGGAGAGCTTGATCTGGCTGGTGTATCTGCTTAGAATGGAACTGGCACGCTTCACACTTGGTTACTTGTGCAGTTGCATCCTGCAGGGCTGTTGGCCAAAAGAAACCTTGCCGGAAAGCTTTGCCGGCAAGTAGAAAGGATGAAATTGACAAGATGTGCGTAGCACATGAGCTTTACTTATGCACAGGATCTGCGCCCGGCTTTGTACAAAGGATTACATGCAACATCGGCAAGACTTGTACAAAAGGTGGTTGCCGGAACAGGTTCCGGCAACCGCGCCCTACGGGTAAAACTTACGAAGATGCTCAATGTTCCAGGAGTTGCTCACCGGAATGCCATCTTCGGTCTCAAGGCGGACAGCGCCGGGCCTAGTGACTCGTTTCACCCGGTAAGGGCCTTCCCACTTTGGCGTCAACTTGTTGGAATTCTTGGCGGATTGAACGCGCCAAAGAACAAGGTCGCCTTCCTCGAAGCTTCTGGCATTAACTTTGCGGCTATGGTAGCAGCGCAAAGCTTGCTGGTATCGAGCAGCTCGTACAGCAGCCTGAAGACGGTCTTCCTCGAGGAGCAGCGCGTCATCTTGTCGTAGCTGCTCTTGCTCGAGCTCATCATAAGCGAGTACTCGAGGTGACCCGTATACGAGTTCCGCGGGGAGAACTACCTCTGCTCCATAGACTAGAGCGAAAGGTGTCTGGCCAGTGGCTCGATTTGGCGTCGTTCTGATCGACCAAAGAACCACCGGCAGCTCTTCGATCCAGTTTCTTCCGCACCTGCGCAGCCTTTCGAAAGTTCTGGTCTTGAGCCCGCGCAGCACTTCAGCATTTGCCCTCTCTGCTTGACCGTTGCTTCTCGGATGAGCAACGGAAGCGAAGCAGACCTTGGCGCCAAGATCTTGGATGTACTGCATGAAGGTGTGGCTCGTGAATTGCGTGCCGTTGTCGGTGATGATCCTGTTAGGGATCCCGAAACGACAAACAATCGACCTGAAGAACTTGACTGCTGACTGTGCTCTCACCTTCCTCACTGGTTCCACTTCCGGCCACTTTGTGAACTTGTCGATCACTATGTACAAGTATTCTAAGCCCCCGACAGCTCGGGGAAAGGGGCCGAGGATGTCGAGCGCCCAGACCGAAAATGGCCAGGATAAAGGGATTGTCTGGAGAGCTTGAGCTGGCTAGTGTATCTGCTTGGAATGGAACTGGCACGCTTCACACTTGGTTACTTGTGCAGTTGCATCCTGGAGGGCTGTCGGCCAAAAGAAACCTTGCCGGAACACTTTG
The DNA here is from genome assembly GCF_002162155.2 of Triticum dicoccoides. Taxonomy (NCBI): domain Eukaryota; kingdom Viridiplantae; phylum Streptophyta; class Magnoliopsida; order Poales; family Poaceae; genus Triticum; species Triticum dicoccoides. The sequence goes on from NC_041383.1 coordinate 70,006,067, forward strand.
CCGGCAAGTGCTCTTGCACCAATGTGGTGGCCACATATGCCTCCATGTATCTCTGCCAACAGCTCTTGTCCTTCTTCCCGGCGAATACACTTCAATTTCACACCGTTGAGCCTTCTTCTGTACAGTGTGCTGCCGACAAACTGGTACATACTTGACTGCCGGGCTACTTTTTCCGCTTCTTCTTGCTCTTAGGGAAGTTCTTATGTCTGAAGGAAACGGACAATCTGCTGTGCCCATGCTGGAGCTTGCGGCTCCACAACAAGGACTAAAGGCACATGTGCTGCTGCGGGAACATCAGCTTCTACGGCAAGAACCTGAGGCTCAGCCGGGGCTTGATGTTCCCCGGCAAGCTTGCCGGAGCAAAACTTGTCGGGAGCCTCTGTTTCAACGGAGCAAACCCTGAGGCTTGCCAGAGCAGACTGCTCCTCAGCACTCTTGGTGTTGATCTTGGGGACCTTCTTGGCGGCGGCTTCAGGGAGCTCTGCCGGAAAATAGTCACCAGAAATAAACTTCCTCTTCTTGCTCTGTCCAGTTGATGGTGTTACAGACGGTTGAGTCAGCTTGAGCACAAAGATCCCTGGTTCCACAGGTAACTTAAGTGCGGCGCACTTCGATAGGCCATTAGCAATGTCGTTCTGAGCTGTCGGAACATGTTCCATCTGTAGGCCATCAAAGTGCTCTTCTAGCTTTCTCACTTCATCAACATAAGCTTCCATCAACGGACTCTGATAATTCTTGTTAACTTGGCGGACAACAAGCTGTGAGTCACCCCTGACAATGAGCTTCTTGATCCCAAGGTCTACCGCGATCCTGAGACCGGCAAGCAAACCTTCATACTCTGCAGTATTGTTGGTTGCTTGCTCCTTGGGAAAGTGCATTTGGACTACGTACTTGAGGTGCTCCCCGGTGGGTGCGACAAGTAGCACGCCCGCACCGGCGCCTTGCAGCGAGAAGGCACCATCAAAGTACATCAACCATTCTTTGCTCGCTTCCTTGACGGGGATGCTCGTTTCTGGAATCTCTTCATCTTGTGTCGGTGTCCATTCTGCTATGAACTCTGCCAATGCCCTGCTTTGGATAGTTGAAGTGCTCTCAAACTTCAGGCCAAAGCTTGACAGTTCCAGTGCCCACTCGACAATCCTGCCTGTCGCTTCGGGATTCTGCAGTATCCTCTTCAGCGGAAAGCGAGTGACGATTGTTATCTCATGTGCTTGGAAGTAATGGCGCAGCTTTCTCGAGGCCATGAGAAGGCCGAAAAGCAATTTCTGCACACCAGAGTACCTTGACCTAGCTCCCTGCAGAAGGGAACTGACAAAGTAAACTGGGCGCTGCACCATCCTTTTCTGCATCTTCTCGCACGCCTGCGCAGATCCATCTTTGTCGGGACCAGAGCTTGCCGGCGAAGCCCCTTGCTTGTTGCTGGATGCATCTGCCGTGGTTGCTGGCTCATCATCTGCCTCCCTTTCCGCTACTAACGCATCACTAACCACTTGATTGGTTGCCGCTATATATAGCAGCAACTTCTCTTGTGGCTTAGGTGCGACAAGTGTTGGAGTGGAGGACAGGTATCTCTTTAAGTCCTGCAGCGCAGCCTCCGCCTCCGGAGTCCATTTCATTGGACCTGCCTTTTTCAGTATTTTGAAAAATGGCAGGGCGCGCTCAGCAGATCTAGAGATAAACCTGCTGAGAGCAGCCACGCAACCGGCAAGTCTGCGTACATCCTTGACGCGCTTTGGTGCTTCAATCTGCTCAATGGCCTTGATCTTGTAGGGGTTGGCTTCAATTCCCCTCTGAGACAGGAAGAACCCGAGAAGCATGCCGGAAGGGACCCCGAACACACACTTCTCGGGGTTCAGCTTGAGGTTGATCTTGCGCAGATTTGCAAATGTTTCATCTAGGTCTTGAATCAGGGTCGCCCTTTCCTTCCTCTTGACCACTATGTCATCCATGTAGGCTTCCACATTTCTGTGCATTTGCGGCTCAAAAGCGTGGTGGACTACCCTTGCAAATGTTGAACCGGCATTCTTTAAACCGAAAGGCATGCGTACGAAACAGTAGGTGCCACATGGTGTGATGAATGCGGTCTTCTCCTCATCCTCTTCTGCCATGAAGATTTGATGGTATCCTGAGTATGCATCAAGAAATGAAAGCAAGTCACATCCGGCCGTGGAGTCAACAATCTGGTCAATGCACGGCAAGGGAAATGGGTCTTTGGGACAAGCTTTATTGACATCGGTAAAGTCGATACAAAGCCTCCATTTCCCGTTAGCTTTGCGCACGACTACAGGATTGGCCAACCACGTAGGATGGAGCACTCCTCTGACAAGGCCTGCTGCTTCCAATTTCCTGATTTCTTCTGCGATGAATTCTTGGGGTTCCACTGCCTGCTTCCTGACTTTCTGCTTGACGGGCCGCGCATGAGGACAGACGGCCAGGTGGTGCTCGATTACTTTCTTGGGAACACCGGGGATGTCAGACGGTTGCCATGCAAACACGTCGACATTCGCCCGCAGGAAAGCAACGAGCGCGCTTTCCTATTTAGGGTCGAGAGTGGCACTGATGGTGAAAGTACCACCAGTGCCGTCCTCCTTGGCGGACATCTTCTCGGTCTCAGGTGGAGCTGCCATTGCCTTCTTACACTTGCCGGTGGAGCTCGATGGGGCGTCCTCGACGGTAGCGCAGCACTCCGAAGAGGTGCGCTTGCCGGAGTGAGCATCAGAGCTCTTGCCGGACTTGATCTTCTTCTTTCCCCCGGGAGCTTCAGCGGCAAGTGACCTGCGATCCGCTGCGGCTGCTGCTTCCCGGTAGATCTTGTCGGCGCAGATAAGAACGTCCTTCTTGTCGCCAGGGACAGAGATGACACTTATTGGACCTGGCATCTTCAGCACGTTGTATGCATAATGAGAGGCTGCCATAAATTTGGCGACTGCTGGACGGCCGAGTATCCCATTGTAAGGTAATGGAAAATCAGCAACGTCAAAGGTGACCCTCTCAGTCCTGAAGTTCAACTCGCTGCCAAATGTTACCGGCAACGTGATCTTTCCCTTCGGCTTGCTCCTTCCCGGATTGATTCCTTGGAATGTACCAGACTCTTCGAGCTCGCTGTCAGGGATTTGGAGTTTCTGGAGCACCGCAGAGGAGATCCGGTTCAAGCCGGCTCCGCCGTCAACTAGCATCTTGGTGACCTTGAGGTTGCGGATAGTTGGTGAAACCAACATCGGAAAGCACCCGACCGCAGTTATGCGATCAGGGTGGTCCTCAATATCAAAGATGATAGGCGTGCTGGACCATTTCAGAGGCTTGCGTGACTCGACAGGTGGTTCTGCTGCATTGACTTCCCGCACCCATTGCTTGAGCTGGCGGTGCGAAGTATGCAGAGAAGCACCGCCGTCAACGCACAGGACCTCTGTAGCTTTCTGGAACTCCTGCTCATCGGCCTCATCATCATCCGTATCTTCATCGTCGTCATCATCTTCATCCTTGTCACGGCAGCGGGGAGGTCTGTCTCCTTGCCGCTGCTTGGCCTTGCCGCGGCGTCCTCCTCGGCCGGGACGTTTCTTGCTAGCTCCACCAGCACCTTCCTGGGCTTTCTCCTTGTCGCGCCGCTCGTATTCAGCCTTTTGCTGCTCAACAAGCTGCTCGACCTTCTTGCAGCTCTGGAGGTCATGGCCCTTGGTGCGATGGATCTTACAGTACTGCTTGTTGTTGCCGTCCTGCTTGTCGGCGACCACCACAGCCTCTGCGGCGATCTCCTTGCCGGAGCCACCAGCTTTGGCTTTGTTGGCGCCACCTCCATTGCCGGACTGCTCAACAACTAGCACCTCTTTGCCTTTCTTCTTCCTGTTGTTCCGCCGCCGGATCTTCCTTGCCGGGGCAGTCTCCTCACTGTCAGATCCTCCTGCTCCTATATTCTCTCCGGGGAGTCTCCTCCCGTCCTCAGCACGTGTACACTTGTCGTCCAGGGCATATAGCTCACTGACGTCTCTGATCTTGCACATCGCCATGTCCTCCCGCATCCTGCGGTTCCGCATGTTCTGATGGAACGCGCTGATTACCACGGCAGGGTGGACATCTGGGATGTTGTGCTGTACGTTGCTGAATCTCTGAATGTACTTGCGCAGAGGCTCTCCTTCCTTCTGGGCGAGCAGATGAAGGTCGCTTTCTTGGCCATGAGGCTTGTGGCCGCCTGTAAAGGCGCCGACAAACTGATGGCATAGATCGGCCCAAGAGGATATGGAGTTTTCCGGCAAGTGCATGAGCCAGGATCTGACATTGGGTTTGAGTACCAGCGGGAAGTAGTTGGCAAGGATCTTGTCGTCTCGCCCCCCGGTAGCTTGCACCGCGATGGTGTAGATGCTGAGGAACTCTGACGGATGCGTCTTGCCGTCGTACTTCTCCGTTATGTCTGGCTTGAAGTTCTTCGTGCTAGGCCACTGGACTTGCCGCAGCTCACGAGTGAACGCAGGGCAACCTACCGCGTACGGCAAGTCGCCTGGTTCCCCTGGCGCATGCATGTCAATAGAGGGCCCAACGCGATTGTCGGATTGACGTCGCGCTTCTCTTCGGCGCTCGATGCGAGTACGGGCGTCTTCTTGCTGTCGATCATGAAGAACTTGGCGCTGGTCGCGACGAGCTCGTGGATCCGATGACGTGGTGGAGTCGCTGTCGAGGTGGATCCGGCGAGTTGGCGATCTTGGCCTTCGGGGTGGAGAGTGCATGGTGGTCGCACCCTCACCGGTCTTGTCACCATCGGCTCGCGCCTGGCAACCCTGCCGGGGCAGCGACGTGCTCGGCTGCCGTGGAGTGTCACCGTTGGCGTAGCCGATGAGACTTTGAATGGTGGCCCTCCATTCGTCGATCTTGTCCGACATTGGAGGGTAATCCAGGAGCAGTTGAGCTCGCGCCAAAGCTTCTACTGGAGTGGTGGGCGGCAGTGGCGGACGGCGTGAGGAGCGGGATATGCTCGGACTTCTAACTATGTTAGAAGGAGCAGTATCCCGTCCAGGCAACCGTGCCTCGCTCGTGCCGGCACGTTGACGCGCATGCTGGTCTTGAGCGCCCCGGGATCCACCAGCTTGATCTTGGCCCAACAAACATATGGTACTGCGAGTACCATGACGCTGTCGGTCGTGCGCCTCCTGAGATGGGCGCGGAATATGCACGGACGTCGAGGTCTGTGCCGCCTTGCCCTCGGACCTGGCAGCGTCGTGAGCTCCCTCGTCGACGTCCATTCTTCCGCCGGCGTCTACCCCACCACCCGTTTGCTCCGGTGGCGGTGGGATCGATGTGGATGGAACAGCTGCCTCCGAAGCCTTCTTCTTCGGCGGCATGTCGATGAAGAAAATGATGATCTAGCTCGTGTGCTCGCCGGATCGGGTTCACACAATCGCGACACCCCCTACCTAGCGCGCCAAAGATCTCGGGGAAACTGATCCACGAACACCTATGGGACCGGCGGACCGAGCCCCTTTCGGTTTGGAGGGGGGCGGAGATCGCACGAAGAGCGGATCGAGGCGAAGCACACGAGCAGTTTACCCAGCTTCGGAGCTCTCCGGAGGGGAGCGCTGAGTGTTACAGTACACACAAGCTGCTAACGACGCCGAGCATGAGTGTTTCTGCTTCGAACTAAGCCGAACCTCCCTTACGTTGAACATGGGCCTCCTTTTATATGCTCAAAGGGGTCACCGACAGGTGGCAACGTACACAAGGGTAAAAACGTAAAAAGAGGGGTGGTTGGTACAGCTACCTGTACAGTGTAACCTACCTAACCCTGACGGCAGGGGACAAGGGCATTAAATGCCCGTCTGTGTCGCCCAAACAGTGCAGAAAAGGACCGTCAGGGGCGCCACCGCTTGGCACGATGGCAATCTTGTCAGCTTTGCATGCCACCGTGCACCGCTGGCTGCACAGCCTCCCACCACGCGCGCCTGGAAAGGCCCCCAGGGCGACACGTTGGTGGATGCGCTGGAGCGTGGGCAGAGAGTGGCCGCTTGCCGCGGCAAGTGCCTTGCCGCGGTCGTTGTCTTGTCGCGCCCGCAAGCTTGTCGCTCACCGGGCCTTGCCGGGACGCATGGTGCGTTGCGGCAAGTTCCTTGAGATGCCTCGGTTGGCCTTCCCGGCAAGCTCCTCTTGCCGGGGCCTGGTTTTCTTGGCTTTAATACTTTTGTTCTTGAATGGCTCCAAAGGAACCACGGAGGACCTTGGCGGTCCCCCGGCAAGGCTTGCCGCGGGATGCTGCAACTGCCCGTGCACAAGCTCGGGATACTAGTGTACCCCTACTCTAGTACACCGACAATACTGTTTTGGCAGATTGCTGTTATGAGAATCCCGGAATAAGGGGACACGATCTCTGCTTTGACAAGACGTGCCAAGGAAACCGCCTCGCTAAATGCGCTGAGGTGGAACAGTAAAATGATTCGAATAAAAGCTTGGCCGTGGCGTGATGTCATGCTGCGGAATACGTCAGCAGATTAGATTTGTGCGGATATTATTCTCTCTACGGTGGTATGTGGAACTTATTTTTGCAGAGCCGGACACTATCCTTGTGTTCAAGATCTTCTATGAAGTATTCGGAGGAGGAACCCGTCGTGCAATGCCGAAGACAATTTGTGCGCTGGACTCGTCGTCATTGAAGCATGGTTCAGGGGCTATTGAGGGAGTCCCGGATTAGGGGGTGTCCGGATGGGCGGACTATGATCTTTGGCCAGACTCCCGGACTATGAAGATACAAGATTGAAGACTCCGTCCCGTGTCCGGATGGGACTTTCGTTGGCGTGGAAGGCAAGCTTGGCGATATGATATGAAGATCTCCTCCCATTGTAACCGACTCTGTGTAACCCTAGCCCTCTCCGGTGTCTATATAAACCAAAGTGTTTTAGTCCGTAGGACGAACAACAATCATACCATAGGCCAGCTTCTAGGGTTTAGCCTCTCTGATCTCGTGGTAGATCCACTCTTGTACTATCCATATCATCAATATTAATCAAGCAGGAGTAGGGTTTTACCTCCATCGAGAGGGCCCGAACCTGGGTAAAAACATCGTGTCCCTTGTGTCATGTTACCATCCGCCTAGACGCACAGTTCGGGACCCCCTACCCGAGATCCGCCGGTTTTGACACCGACACCAACAGCCAGCCATCGTCGGTAGGAAGCCGTCTTCCCCGACTCCGGCCGGTTCGGCCGCCGCCGCGCCCCAGCGCCATGCGTCGCAATCAGGGCCCCCCTTGCCCGTCCAACGCCACCATCCTCCTCCCCTCAACCCTGCGGAGCTGCCTAGGCTTTCAAACACGGTCGGGAGCAACCATAGCCCAAATCCCCAATCGTGCCCGAAGTTGTCATCCGCCGCAAAGCTCGCCGCCGGTGACTCCCTTCATCCCCGCCACCCTCTCGACCACCGGGAGGACCGCCCTGGAGTGGCAGATCCATCCCCGTGCTCAAATCCCCGAGGGATGCCTCCGTTCGTCGGTGAGCCTCGCCGGAGCTCCTCCTCTGTTCGGTCGGAGGGGACGACCCGCGCGTGGACTAGTCAAACCTGACCAGTGGGCCCCCCGGACCCACTGTCAGTGACTCACGCCGGTCCACGCTGGATAAGTGGAGATGTAGACTCGGAATACGCCTTCGACATGGTCAGTTCTTGAAACCTTTTTCTTTTTTCTGTTTTATTTTAAAAACAGATTTTGACCAAAACTTTGACTAACCATAACTTTTTAAATATAACTCCAAATAAGTTGATTCTTTTTCCTACCCCTCTCAAATATTGTCTAGTTTATTTTCAAATTTATTTGAAAAAAAATTCAGACAACTTTTTGGTACTCTTTTTGGAACTATGTATTGATTCAAAAATATTTTTAAATAGGATTTTTGGAGAAAGCTTTCAAAAGTTTTGGAGTGCACCCTGCCTTCCCCACAACATGAAGGCAAGCATTCTGAACTCGGGCATAATTTCGTGTGTGTTGTCTGACACGGTTACAATACCACCTCGACACGGAGTGTCCGTTATTTTATGTGATGATATGTTCAAACTCATGAGTGCATATAAATGATCTCACGCATATTGGAGATTTCCTTGATGTTGGAAATGGTCATGCTTGTGACAGTAATCATCCTCGTGTGCTTTTCGTGCCTGCCGGAAGGAAGCCGCGAAAGTCTCTGTCTTGGGTAGACTTGAGCTTGTCCCTAGTTCCTCGTCGAGACGGGTGTGTCCGGCATGGCATGATGGGGTATGAGGAGTGGTGATTCTGTCTATTGGATGAAATATATTCATTGTGCTAATCATGCAGGGAATACTTAAACCTCCTGAGTCGACCATAGATCGAGTCTTGTTCCAGTAACCCCCATACTTGTTTCGTACTACCACTTGTCCCTACAGCAGGTAGGGTACAGTTCAGTAAGTTGTCAACCCCTTTCTAGCACACACCGTACAGAGGGGCCGGGATGAGGGTCCCACAGCCGTGGATTAAAGCCAGTCATCCGGTTAGGGGGCATGGGTGTTTCCGGTTGGGACCGAGAGGGGAGGTCACCCCTTAGAGCGCGCGATATAAATTTGATCACATGCTACGCGAGGTTGTAGCCTCCCCACTTAGAGTTTTTCTTGACAGGTGTCGTGGGTGATTCCAGACACTGGTAAGTTAAGCTGGTGTGTGCAGGTCAGGTGTGTTTTCAACTGAAAGATCGTAGACGGAATTAGTACCGATGGACTAAAGGAATCCGTTACTCGTGGGTAAAGAGTACACCCTCTGCAGAGATTAAATCTAGTTGAATAGCCGTGTCCATGGTTAAGGACTACAGTCTGGGATGGGTCAAGTGTCGGTCTTAGTGTCGGTCTTCGGAGGAGAAACTACTAAACCAGAATATGGATCATAACGTGTGACTCATGATGATTATGATTATTATTATTATGGACTAACCCCTTTATATTATTTGAAGTATTGAGTATCCCTGGTACGGTTCTACCTCCTGGATATTCACTGTGATTGTTTTTCCTTATAAGCCCTTTATGTGGTGTCGCTTAGACGCCCGACTGGGGCATGCTGTTATTTATTTACTTTATAAGCCCTTTATGTGGTGTCGCTTAGATGCCCAACTGTGGCATGCTGTTATTTATTTACTTTATAAGCACTTTATGTGGTGTCGCTCAGACGCCCGACTGTGGCATGCTGTTATTTATTTACTTTATAAGCCCTTTATGTGGTGTCGCCCAGACGCCCGACTGTGGCATGATGTTAATTATTTACTTTATAAGCCCTTTATGTGGTGTCGCCTAGAGGCCCGACTAAGGCATGCTCGTTATTTATTATCCTTTCAAGGCGCCGCTTCAGACACCCGATTGGTGCATTTTATTACTACTCTGTTACTGCATATTCATGTTGCATATAAATAACCTGCTTGCATGCATTAGAGATTTTTATTTTTATGACTGACGTTGTGATCATGAATATTTTATAGTATGATTTGATATATTATACCCGTGTTCATAATGTTTGCGAGTACATACAAAGTACTCACTGGCTTGTCCCTGGTATTGTCTTGGCCAGATTTCTTGCATGGAGAGGAGCATTGCGATGACAGCCCCGGAACCTAACCAACAATGATAGCAGCCCCGTGGAGATAGGAGTTAACCTGGTCAGCTGTTCCAGTGGGAAATGGAGTCCCATAGACGCTGATGTACCACAAACCGCTTCCTCCCTCAACCACTAGCAACCTTATGTTGTACCCATAGGCCAGAATGGTCTTGTACTACATATTATGTATTTTTGCTTGGACTTTCTGTATCAAGTTGGTGCCTCATCAGCTAACAGTAATCCTGGGTCTGGTGAGCACAAAGGCCATTTTCTGGGAAATTAATACCCGGAAAACCGGTCGTGACATATATTGTCATGGATCATTCAAACATGTTGAGCTTGCCTTTCCCCCTTGAGGGTGTCCCGGACTAGGGGGTGTCCGGATAGCCGAACTACCATCGTCGGCCGGACTCCAAGACTATGAAGATACAAGATTGAAGACTTCGTCCCGTGTCCGGATGGGACTTTCCTTGGCGTGGAAGGCAAGCTTGGCGATACGGATATGTAGATCTCCTACCTTTGTAACCGACTCTTTGTAACCCTAGCCCTCTCCGGTGTCTATATAAACCGGATGGCCTTAGTCCTTAGGACGAACAACAATCATACCATTGGCTAGCTTCTAGGGTTTAGCCTCCTTGATCTCGTGGTAGATCTACTCTTGTAATCCACATCATCAATATTAATCAAGAAGGACGTAGGGTTTTACCTCCATCAAGAGGGCCCGAACCTGGGTAAAAACATCGTGTCCCTCGTCTCCTGTTACCATCCGCCTAGACGCACAGTTCGGGACCCCCTACCCGAGATCCGCCAGTTTTGACACCGACATTGGTGCTTTCATTGAGAGTTCCTCTATGTCGTCACCGATAGGCTCGATGGCTTCTTCGATCATCATCAATGACGCAGTCCAGGGTGAGACCTTCCTCCCCGGACAGATCTTCGTATTCGGCAGCTTTGCACTGCGGGCCAATTCACTTGGCCAACTGGAGTAGATCGAAGGCTACGCCCCTGGCCGTCAGGTCAGATTTGGAAGTTTGAACTTCACGGCTGACATCCGCGGGGACTTGATACTCGATGGATTTGAGCCACAGCCAAGCGTGCCGCACTGTCACGATGGGCATGATTTAGCTCTGCAGCCGGACAGTACCCTGGAAACCGCACTCGGGCCCGCTCCGATCTTCGATCCGGAGCTGGCTGTGCAGACCAAGGATGGATGGCTAGACACCACCTCGGGGGCTGCAACCTCTACGGTGATAGAGCCGAACATTGATCTTGTCCCCCATAAAGCTCGTGAATCCAAGGTGCCGGACTCCTTGTCAGACTCCGGACCTCCCGCGCCCCCTCCAGTCGAATCCGATTGGGCGCCGATCATGGATTTCACCGCGGCGGACATCTTTCAACACTCACCTTTTGGTGACATCTTGAGTTCGCTAAAGTACCTCTCATTATCAGGAGAGCCCTGGCCGGACCGCGGCCAGGACGGTTGGGATGTGGATGACGAAGAAATTCAAAGCACACCCACCGCCCACTTGGTAGCCACTGTCGATGATCTAACCGATATGCTAGACTACGACTCCGAAGACATCGACGGTATGGACGACGATGCCGTAGATGACCAAAAACCAGCGCCTACTGGGCACTCGAAAGCCACCCCAACTCACGACGTATACATGGTGGATACACCAAAAGGAAGCGATAATGAGGGAAAACGGGACGTGGCGAAGGACAACTCCCCCAACAAACAAGGAAAACGGCGACGCAAGCGCCGCCCAAGGACCGGCCTCGATAAAAACGGTACCCACACGGACCCGACCTTAGAGAAGGGCGAAGCAGTGGATGACGTACGTGCCATCAAGCAGCCATCCGAACATGATGAACCGGACAGGCAACCCATCCCTGGAGAAGATGATCTTACATCACCAGAGCATACGAATCTTCATAAAAGGCTCATCGCCACGACAAGAAATTTGAAGAAGCAAAAGCGGAAGCTCAAAACAGCGGAGGACGCACTCAAAATGAGATGGAGCAAAGTACTCAACAGCGCAGATAAACATCGCGCCAGTCACCAGACAAAGAGCTACCCGAAGTGCAAGCTGTTGCTCGAATTTGACGAGGAGGCCTTAGAGCCCCCGCTGCCAAAAAAGAAAGAAGCCGCCTGGCTGGATAGACGACCAGATGACAGGCCAAGAGCAACAAGGGGCGACGCACACAAACCGGCACACGATCAGCTTAAAGATCTTCAGAAAAAGGATAACCCGGCCAGGTCTATCTATGGGCCAAAAAAGAAGACTCCAGGAAGTAACACAACCAGCCGAGCATTTGAAGATAACGGCACACCCAAATACAGGGGCGCCGCACACCCACTATGTTTTACAGACGAGGTATTGGATCATGGATTTCCAGCGGGATTTAAACCCATAAACATAGAGGCATACGATGGAACAACAGACCCCGGAGTCTGGATTGAGGATTATATCCTACACATACACATGGCAAGAGGAGATGATCTCCATGCCATAAAATACCTTCCCCTCAAGCTCAAAGGGCCAGGCCGGCATTGGCTTAAAAGCCTCCCAGAAAATACGATTGGGAGTTGGGAAGAGCTTGAGGATGCGTTTCGAGCAAATTTTCAGGGGACTTATGTCCGGCCTCCGGATGCAGATGATTTAAGTCACATAACTCAACAGCCCGGAGAATCAGCACGCAAATTCTGGAACAGGTTCCTCACTAAAAAGAACCAAATAGTCAACTGTCCGGACGCTGAGGCCTTAGCAGCCTTGAAACACAACGTCCGAGACGAATGGCTCGCTAGACACCTCGGCCAGGAAAAACCAAGAACAATGGCCGCACTAACAAGTCTCATGACCCGCTTTTGCGCGGGGGAGGACAGCTGGTTGGCTAGATGCAGTACCAGCGACCCGAGTACATCCAAAATCAGGGATGGAAATGGGAAATCACGACGCAAAAAAGATCAGCGCCGGAACAAGGAGAATGGCCCAAATAGTACGGCGGTCAACGCCGGATTCAAAAGCTCTCGGCCGAACAACAAAACACTGCCCTTAAAGGATAATAGTGACGAGCTATCCAACCTCAACAAGATTCTGGATAGACTGTGTCAAATACACGGTACCTCCGGGAAGCCTGCAAACCATACCCACAGAGATTGTTGGGTCTTCAAGCAGTCCGGCCGACTTAACGCCGAACACAAAGGGCTCGACACACCAAGTGAAAGTGACGAAACCCAAAAGCAGCGCTCCGGAAACCAAAAGACTTTCCCATTAGAAGTCAAAACAGTGAACTCACTTCACGTGATAACACGCAGCGCGGCCCCTGCTATACCAGGACACCGTCCGCAGACTGGGGATAGAACCCACCAAAATTCGCCATAGCAAGCACTTCCTTCAAAGGAGTGACGCCAGGCCTTTTCAGCCAATTTTACAGGCTCTGTACCACTAGGGGTCGTGTTCGGTTCATCCGACAACCTCCGTCGTGAAAATCTCACCCTCCATCGCCCCATTTAGCGGTAGCCCTTAAGCACTACTGGGGCGTGTAGCTTCCGCCCGCTTCAATGCAATACCACATTACGCATCTCTTACGCTTAAAAATGCCCGGTCCACGTGGCATATTCTTAAGACTCCAGGTGTCTCTCGACCACGGAGAATGTGCGGCTGCCTAGACAGCCACACATTACTCCGACCTTGCAGGTCAAAGCCCCTAAAAACAGGTCATTTAGACCTCGTACATGGTTAGACGAGTTCGGCGTAACTTAACAAGGGGCTTCCCAGCCGCATACCCCTTTTTTTAGGGGGCCGCGCGCATAAATGATGAAAGCTAATAAAGCTCAACTTTCTTCATCTTCCAAATTATACTTTATTTTGATACACATTTTGCACGATATTTCTTAGAAACTAAGTCCTTCTCTTTTACAGATGAAGCATGTGCTACACCCCTCCAGAATACAGCACAACAGAGACACAGGCGCAGACGTGCACTAGGGACCCGTTGCAAGGATTCTTTTCAGATTAAGACCCTGCGTAAACCTTTCTCACTGTCTCATGTAGATAAACATCCCCCGGTTTCTTACCAGAGCCGAGGAGGAGGCTGGCGTTTTGGCATCGGCTACGTCAGAAGTTCCCGCCTGTACATGGACACTAGGGGCTTAGGGCTTTTATTCTGCCCGATATCATAAAGACCGAACACCTCAGGGAGTGTTCAGCGTCTCGAGTTAGGCCTTATATGCATCAACTCCGAATCATGTCTTTGGTCAAATGTTGGGTTTGCCCGGCTCCTATGTTTTGCTACCTTAAGTTCTGTATCATCGGCTAACGCAGCACCAGGAGAACTACTGCGGTTGTGCCCCGGTTCGGCCGGGAGAGCACCTCAGTAGAGAAAGCCGAAAACTGACTGTCATGATATAGCGAGAGACTGGTCAACCACTCGATCGACCATTGGAATGTTTAGAATTCCTCCGCTTTGATGAAGGACCGCTTCCCGGTCAGGCACATACGCGCCCCAAGTTTGGAGAAGCGCGGTGCCATCAGGGGCTATATAGTAGCCCCACATTCGAGCTCCTATAGCTAAGTGAAAGTGATAAAGCATTATAGTCCGGTTGCCTAGTTTGATATGCTATCACCTCCTTAAAAGGACCAAGACGTTGGATTAAGTGTGAAAAAGCGTTCTTCTTTTTGCAAACACCCCCGCACCATGTGCGTGGGGGCTGAAGCCAAAGACTGCCATCTTTCAGATTATACATACATATACGGCCGCACAGGAGATAGTTCAATACTTGAACACACAAGTATAAAAAGTCATTGCATTATAAACATGATCTTAGAACTCATACATGTCATTCAAACATAACATCTTTCGAGCACTACGACTCTATTATACAAGCACCCTGCAGGACTTCCTCAAAGTAATGCTCGATGGGGAATCGGCTTTTGTCCGAACCCCGAGATGCAACAGCGGTGGCATCCATCTCCGCCCAGTATGTTTTACCACGGGCGAGTGCCATCCGCGCACCTTCTATGCATGCCGACCGCTTCATCACCTTAATATGCGGCACTGCCCCAAGGAATTGCTGCAGCAAGCCAAAATAACTCTTTGGCTTGGGCCTTTTCGGCCACAGATGAGTGACCACATCCGTCATGGCAAGTCCGGACAGTCTATTCAGCTCAGCCCACTCAACCAGCCGATCACTCAATGGAAGTGGATGCTCCGGACTATGGAATTGAGACCAGAAAAACTCTTCCATCTTGTGATCCTCCTGACTTCGGAAGTGCACGACTGCGTCCTCCGCACTCGCTGCCAAGTCTAGATAGGGATCCTCCGCACCATATAGTCGGCCCAGCTCAGCATACTTCGGATCTGTGAACTTCCTACGCAGCATAAAGGGCTTTCCAGCCACAATGTCCCCGGCCTGACGCAGTTCCTCCTTCATAGCACGCATTGAACTACGGGCATCCTTGGCCTCGGCATCGGCCTTTTTCAGGTCCTCTTGCTCCGCTTGGCATTCTCTTTCAAGAACTTCCTAGTGGTCGGTAGCAACTTTTAATTTTGCGGCCATTTCGGCCATCTCCTCCCTGCTTCGGCAGTGAGCAGCCTTCTCGGCTTCTAGCTCTTCTGCTGCCTTCGAGGCAGCCACCTCGCTCTTCCTGGCTTGCTCCTTGACCCGAGCAAGTTCTGCTCGAAGGTCTTCCACAGCAGCAGCACCATCTGCATCAAGCATATAAATTGTAAGGAATGGGCGTCAGCTCCCTTACTGCGTGACTGCGGAGCAACCACATACCTTGCGACTCATCAAGTCGTTTATTTACCAGCGAGATGTCCGCATCCGCAACGTCGAGCTGTCTCTTCAGCTTTGCAAATCCATCAGTCCGGCTAGCCACCGAACGATCAGCCACCTACATAGGAAAGGTGACATTCTATAATTGAGACTATGATCCTCGGCACGCTGTCGCTTTCGACAGCATACCAAGTCTCAGGGGCTATTATCTATACAGGGCGCACTTTATTTACAAAACTGTCAAAAGGTATGTCATTTTTTGCGTACCTCAAAACCCGTCAGCAAGCTTCCGATGGCCTCATACAATCCGCTCTCGGCGGACGAGATCCTTTCAATCACCGTACTCATTAATGTGCGGTGATCTTCTGAGATGGACACCCTCTTAAGCAAATCCTGCAGCTCCACCGGCCGTACTCTAATGGGCGCCGAACTCTCCGGTCCCGCCGGATTTGGGGAGACCCTCCGCGACGACACCTCAGGGTCGTCCGCCCCGCACGATGGGGTGGCAGATGAAGGAGTTTCGCTTTCCATCATCTCCGGACGAAGGTCTCCCGAAGATGAGAAGTGCTGAGATGGGCTGGGATCCGAACTGCAAGGTAAAAACTTCGTTACCTTTAGACATTAAGCAGGGGTGTCTAATAATTATAAAATCCCCCTTTTTTCACTTACGGCTCGTTAGAGGGCTGATTCCTCCGAGGAGACAGTACGGCCGGGGCGCTTTCTGGCGTAGGACCTTCCGGTACAGACTTCTTTCCTCGCTTTGAGGCCTTGGCCTCCGGGTCTTCGGAAGCGTTCCTCTTCTCCCCCTGGAAGGAGGGACTCTCGATTCCTCCCTTACTAAACACCTCCTTGGCAAAGGTGACAGTTTCCCCGTGCCCCCCTTCGCCCTCATTCGAAGGTGCAACCTCCAACATTTTGATTACCACGGGATCCTGCATGGTCTCAGGGAGGGGGGCCGGACACCGTATCAATTTTGCTTGCGCTATCCACTCCTGTCCAGGGATAGCCAGTTAAAAGGCAAGCTCACGATAAATAAATGGATGGTGTGTCCGGACACAGGGCTACTCACTTGAGTATCCGGGCGATTGCAGCTTAGGCCAGCGTCCCCGGTCAATTCCGGATGCGTCTCTTGCGATCCGAAGAATAGTTTATACATCTCCATCGGAGTCAAACCCATGAAGTGTTGAAGAGCTCGCGGCCCCTCCGGATTAAATTCCCACAGACGGAGGGGGCGACGTTTGCAGGGCAGTAGGCGCCGGATCAACATGACCTGCACCACTGCGACCAAATTGATCTCCCTTTCTTGGAGGACTCGAATCCGGTCCTGCAACAGGGGGATGTCTTTGGGCGGCCCCCAGTCACGCCCCTTGTTGACCCATGACGTCAGCTGCTGTGGAGGGCCCGGGCGAAAGACGGACGGTGGCTTCTGCCTGCTGCCCCGGGGAGCGGTGATATAAAACCACTCCTGTTGCCACAAGCCGAGCTCCTCTTGGAAAGAGCCCTTGGGCCATGGAGCTTCGGCCCTCTTGCTTATAACCGCCCCGCCGCACTCTGCCTGACGCCCCTCAATCATCTTCAGCTCCACGTTGAAGGTTTTGAGCCATAAGCCGAAGTGAGGGGTAGTGCGGAGGAAGGCTTCGCAGACGACAATGAATGATGAGATGTGGAGGATGGACTCCGGAGCCAGGTCGTGGAATTCCAGCCCATATTAAAACATGAGCCCCCTCATGAAAGGATCCGTCGGGAAGCCTAGACCCCGACGGAAGTGAGACACGAACACGACGCTCTCGCCAGGCTCGGGAGTTGGGATAACTTGCCCTCGGGCAGGCAGCCTATGCGAAATTTCATAGGTTAAGTACCTGGCATCTCTCAGCTTTAGCACATCCTCCTCCGTGATGGAGGAGGGCATCCACCGGCCTCGTAGGTCAGGACCGGACATTGTCGAAGATCGAAGGTACCTGAATTTGGAGCCCTGGGTGTTGGAACTCGGGGAGAGGGGCGGATTCGATAGAGGATTGAATAAAAAGAATGGGCCTTGGTCTCATTATAAAGAGGAAGAATACCAAGAGCCGTCCCCGTGACCGTTTGGAACCTGCCTTCGATGGAGGGGGCATGGCAACGGGCGCGGTTGGGTTCCCCACGTCCGTATTGATGGGAATCCCAGAATAAGGGGAACACGATCTCTGTTTCGACAAGACGTGCCAAGGAAACCGCCTCGCTAAACGCGCTGAGGTGGAACAATAAAAATAATTCGAGTAAAGGCTTGGAATTGGTGTGACGTCAAGCCACATGATACGTCAGCAGATTGATCTTGTGTAATATTATTCTCTCTACGGTGGTATGTGGAATTTATTTTTGCAGACCCGAACACTATCCTGGTGTTCACAATCTTCTATAAATTATTCAGAGGAGGAACCCGCCTTGCAATGCCGAAGACAATATGCGCGCCGGACTCGTCGTCATTGAAGCCTGGTTCAGGGGCTACTGAGGGAGTCCCAGACTAGGGGGTGTCCGGATAGCCGAACTACCATCATCGGCCGGACTCCAAGACTATGAAGATACAAGATTGAAGACTTCGTCCCGTGTCCGGATAGGACTTTCCTTAGCGTGGAAGGCAAGCTTGGCGATACGGATATGTAGATCTCCTAGCTTTGTAACCGACTCTGTGTAACCCTAGCCCTCTCCGGTGTCTATATAAACCGGATGGCCTTAGTCCATAGGAGGAACAACAATCATACCATAGGCTAGCTTCTAGGGTTTAGCCTCCTTGATCTCGTGGTAGATCTACTCTTGTAATACACATCATCAATATTAATCAAGCAGGACGTAGGGTTTTACCTCCATCAAGAGGGCCCGAACCTGGGTAAAAACATCGTGTCCCTCGTCTCATGTTACCATCCGCCTAGACGCACAATTCGGGACCCCCTACCCGAGATCCGCCAGTTTTGACACCGACACCCCTCATGCTAGCCAAAAATTCCTAGCACCAAGTAGAGATACTACTTGTGCTTCCAAATATCCTTTAACCCAGTTTTGCCATGAGAGTCCACCATATCTACCTATGGATTGAGTAAGTTCCTTCAAGTAAGTTGTCATCAGTGCAAGCAATAAAAATTGCTCTCTAAATATGCATGACTTATTAGTGCGGAGAAAATAAGCTTTGTACGATCTTGTTATGGAAGCAATAAAAGCGACGGACTGCATAGTAAAGGTCCATATACAAGGGGCAATATAAAGTAACGTTCTTTCGCATTAAGATTTTGTGTATTCAACCCTAAAAGAGCATGACAACCTCTGCTTCCCTCTGCGAAGGGCCTATCTTTTACTTTATGCAAGAGTTAAGGTGATCTTCACCTTTCCCTTTTTATTTTATCCTTTGGTAAGCACTTTGTGTTGGGGTAATCCTGATATATATATATCCAATTGGATGTACGTTAGCATGAACTATTATTGATGACATCACCCAAAGGTGAATATGTTGGGAGGTAACACTATAAGCCCCTATCTTTCTCTGTGTTCGATTAAAAATTTGGAACCACAAGTATTGCGTTAGTGTTAGCAATTGTAGAAGACTATATGATAGTTGAGTATGTGAAGTTTGCTAAATTAAAGCTCTGACATAGACCCTTCCTGAAAATAAGATGAATTGCAATTGTTTGATGACTAAGAATGAAGTTTGTTAGTTTTCAAGAAAGTTTATGGTCTATGCTTTAACATGTGAATAGCTTGTTACTTTATCATGAAAAGTTTTATGAGATGAACTACTGTCATGACATATAAACATGCTAGAAAAGGTGATCGAAATTATCAATGATCAAACTTGTGCACCTACTAGCATTCACACTTCATAAGTTCTTTCTTTTATCATTTACCTACTCGAGGACGAGCAGGAATTAAGCTTGGGGATGCTGATACGTCTCCAACGTATCTATAATTTATGAAGGATTCATGCTATTTTATTATATGTTTTGAATGATTACGAGATTTATAATACACTTTTATATTACTTTTGGGACTAACCTATTAACCGAGGACCAGCCTATATTGCTGTTTTATTGCCTGTTTCAGTATTTCGAAGAAAAGGAATATCACACGGAGTCCAAACGGAATGAAACCTTCGGCAAAGTTATTTTTGGAATAGAACCAATCCCAGGAACTTGGAGTGCACGTCAGAAGATCCTCGAGGAGGCCGCGAGATAGGGGGGCGCGCCCACCCCCCCTAGGCGCGCCCTACCCTCTCGTGGGCCCCTCGAGGCTCCCCCGACCGACTTCTTTCGCCTATATATGCCTATGTACCCTAAAAACATCGAATATCAAGATAGATCCGGAGTTCCGCCACTGCAAGCCTCTATAACCACTAGAAACCTCTCGGGAGCCCTTCCCGGCACCCTGCCGGAGGGGCGATCCTTCACCAGTGGCCATCTTCGTCATCCCGGCGCTCTCCATGACGAGGAGGGAGTAGTTCACCCTTGGGGCCGAGGGTATGTACCAGTAGCTATGTGTTTGATCTCTGTCTCTCTCTCGTGTTCTCTCTCGTGTTCCCTCTATGACACGATCTTGATGTATCCCGAGCTTTGCTATTATAGTTGGATCTTATGATGTTTCTCCCCCTCTACTCTCTTGTGATGATTTGAGTTTTCCCCTTTGAAGTCATCTTATCGGATTGAGTCTTTTTGAGAACACTTGATGTATGTCTTGTCGTGCTTATCTGTGGTGACAATGGGATATCATTTGCCACTTGACGTATGTTTTGGTGATAAACTTGCGGGTTCTGCCATGAACCAATGCATAGGGGTTGGCACACGTTCTTGACTCTGCGGTAGAAACTTTGGGGCACTCTTTGAAGTACTTTGTGTTGATTGACTAGATGAATCTGAGATTGTGTGATGCATATCATATAATCATGCCCACGGATACTTGAGGTGAAAATGGAGTATCTAGGTGACATTAGGGTTTTGGTTGATTTGTGTCTTAAGGTGTTATTCTAGTATGAACTCTATGATAGATTGAGCGGAAAGAATAGCTTCATATTATTTTACTATGAACTCTTGAATAGATCGAGCGGGAAGGATAGCTTTGAGGTTGTTTCGTACCCTACCATAATCTGTTCGTTTGTTCTCCGCTATTAGTGTCTTTGGAGTGACTCTTTGTTGCATGTTGAGGGATTGTTATATGATCTATCTATGTTATTATTGTTGAGAGAACTTGCACTAGTGAAAGTATGAACCTTAGGCCTTGTTTCCTGCCAATGCAATACCGTTTACGCTCACTTTTATCACTTGCTACCTTGCTGTTTTTATAACTAGCAATGTGGCCCGCTCTACGTGCAGGGAACATCTTTTGACCCTTTTCAAGTGGATTTTGAATATTTGACCCTATATAAATTGTCAGGCTGGGAATTTTCTTACTGAACATTGATAATACAGAATGAAACTTTCTTGTAGAATACTTCCTTGCACACATGTTGCAAATTGTGAGATGCACAACTACAAGATAGAACATTTGTAGCTATATAAAAACATAAGCAAATAAATTAGCTGCCTAAAAGCTTTAGCCTTCCACATTTGAATATGGCACATTCAAAAGAAAAAGTAGAAGGTGAAATTTCTCCAAAGAGAGACTTTATATTGGAAATAACATATTTACTTCAACATTTTAATTCAAAGAGAAGGATATCTCTTACATGATTACCACTCATCCATTGACCAAGGAATACAATATGCTATACAAAATGCTACAAGTAAAACTGGTCTCGACAATAAATCGATGTTATAAATATGGACATATTCCCTGCTACATTTCAAAGGGTATCCTTAACGCCCTCACATCTTGATGAACATGGATGTTATGCATAACTAAAATTCGATTTTATAGTACTATTTAGTTTATGTGATAAAAAATGAACCCAGAGTAATAGTTTGTTATACGATGTGATAAGTAAGATTCAAGTGCACAATATACTATGTAGGATAATATCCAAAGCAAAGTAAAAAAATATTAATTAAAACAAAAAAGTTCTCATCAACTACTTCTGCAATACCACTTCTAATTGCACACCCTTGGAGTATACATTCACCGAACGTATGAAAGGTGTTGAAAAAGTCATATTTACTTTATCTACTCCAAATCTTCATGTGCATTTTTACCATACTGATGACACACACTAAGTGTATGTATATGTAAAGAAATATATTGGCACAAATTGAATAATAAAGCATAGAAGTAAAATGTAAATACAGCCACTTCTTATTTGAACATTTATGGCATGTGTAATAATTGTACCTATTTATGTGATAACTCATATCAACGGTACTAAGTTTATTAGTCCGTATATTAGTCTGTCATACTTAATGAAAGTGTATGTGAACTAAAACTCTAAATTTGAAATGAAAAAATTGGTATACTCATTCATTATTAGGTAGATTAGCCCCCGAAAAAAAAACTGAAGGTTATGCCATAATTAATAGAAGGAATAAAAGTATTATTTTTATAACATTTTACGAAAAAATGAAGAGTGCTATAACCACCATATCCGTTGTCTATTGGACCGCGACATTTTTTCTCACACCCATCTTTTATGTAGACTACTTATGAAAGTATGAACAGTTTATGATATACTTTTAATCTGATCTGTGCGCAAATCTCTTATGGACCGCGCGCTCATGACTCATCATCATAGGAAACTACCACTTTGTTTAGATTCACATCCATCACATAACTAACCTTTAATCAACATAATTACATTAATTTTAGATTGTCGCTTATGATTTAATGGAATACTTTTTCCTTTCTGGGTTGTATTTATATATTAAATATAATTCTTCGTATATGTTAGTATAACAGACATGCAAAAATTGTGCGTGACATTAGTGCTGAGTTATTGCATGGCTGTCGAGGCCAAGCATCAAATTCTTTGGGATATAAATATTGTCTTACCTGCAAGACTAAGAAATGATGGAGTCTCATTTTCTATGATGTTGTTTACCTGAATTTTGGTTTTTAGCCATTGCTAAAAAATATTTTGCTTTATAGTACCTCTATATGATTCCCTAAATGATGAGAACAGGTCTTTGTAAACTAAAATGGCAGTCACAGCGTACCATGATACATTTGAAATATAATCATATTTTGAAAAGAGTCTCGAGCCCTGGAAAACCATGTTGGCTTTCGCGAAAATATGAAAAAGGCATGAGAAAACCTGAAACAATTTTTCTTATACACGTGGGTCGCATCAAAGTAACAATTTCGACCCTCTATTTTACACACCTATCTCCAAATATATACCCACAGCTTATCCGGTCAGCAATTCCATGAAATCACTTTGTTTCATCAATTTGAAGACTGAACCATAGTGACGAACGCCAGGATCAATTGTGCACAATACCTATGAATGAAAATATTGTTCAAATGGCATAATAATCTAGAGATTATATGTTTTACTATATGAAGATATAGCTGGTGCAATTAAAAGATATATAGATATGGACATACGTCCCTGTCTAGATCGATCGGCTGTCCATGGCCAGCGTACACGCTGCAGTTCGTTTCATCAATTGTCACCTGTACTCAGTCCATCGTCCATGGCCTGCAACATAGCTTAGCGCATAGGCATGGCTGCACGTGAGAGCCTTCTGCGCAGGGAACGACATCGGCCACATTGCAAAATAGAGTAAAATTCCTCAAAAAAGTAGAAAACATCGTATACTTCTTCGTCCAATCTGGCAAAAGATATTTATGGCCATTGGATATAAGTGCTCTAACGACATCATCTCCTCCTTTTCTTGCACGGACACCTTCTTTGCTTCCTCTTCCGTACCTCTGGTCCCCTGCAGGCTGCAGCCTCTTTGCTTCGTACGAGGACCTTCTTTGCTGCAGCTCCAACCACGGGTCACCCGGATACCTGTATCACACTCCTTCCATCCTCCTCTATGTTGCCCACTTACTTCGGGTCCATCCAGAATTTCCATCGTTGTTGCAATCAGAATGCAAAAACAGTCCACACTCCCATCACTAAGCTAGTTCGCACACAGTCAGGAAATCTCACGCGTTCTGATTTAGATTATCCATCAAGGCATGAACTACCCTGATGACAGGAACTGAGACATGGAATAGACAAAAGAACTCTGGGACGCGATGCGTGTTCTACCACTGGAGTCCATCCACACCTCGAGTTGCTGCTGCAGCGCATCCACACCTCGAGTTGCTGCTGCAGCGCATCCGCCTGAGTTTGTCTGTGTGGTCAATCAAGCCGATCAATCCAGTCATCGTCACTGCCGGACACGCCATGGTGTCGAGACAAGGTCGCCGAGACTGACATGTTATGGGACAGAGAAATCCCCATCCGGAGGCTGCAACGTGACCTGCAATGTGATCTGTAACGCGATGATACGTTCCATTACAGGTGGCTGCAACGTGATCTGTATATTTTTTTGATATCAACGTGATGGAGGCTGCAACGTGATGTGTAACATTTTTATATCAACATGTGTGACGTAATGGAAATGGTGGGTAATTTTTCAATATATCTAATCTAATGGCTATAGAATTTTGTTCTATTGAACGAATGGTCGGATGTTTCTGGTTTCTGTGGTAATTTCTACAGTAATTTTTTTTTGTGGTTCGCCCATAAAACTGTAAATTACATTTTATATATAATAGATTTCAGATTACAAATACCTTTATCTACCATCCATATTGCACTTGTATCACCATCTCTTCGCCGAACTAGTGCACCTATACAATTTACCATTGTATTGGGTGTGTTGGGGACACAAGAGACTCCTTGTTATTTGGTTGCAGGGTTTTTTGAGAGAGACCATCTTCATCCTACGCCTCCCACGGATTGATAAACCTTAGGTCATCCACTTGAGTGAAATTTGCTATTGTCCTACAAACCTGTGCACTTGCAGGCCCAACTACGTCTACAAGAAGAAGATTGTGTAGTAGACATAAATAGGTTCATGGGCGGAACCCGCAAGTTGGCCACCAAAACATACATCAAGTGGCGCACGATATCCCATTGTCACCACAGATAAGCACGACAAGACATACATCAAGTGTTCTCAAATCATTAAAGACTCAATCCGATAAGATAACTTCAAAGGGGAATACTCAATCCATTACAAGAGAGTAGAGGGGAGAAACATCATAAGATCCAACTATAATAGCAAAGCTCGTGATACATCAATATCGTGCCATAGAGGGAACACGAGAGAGAACACGAGAGAGAGAAATCAAACACATAGCTACTGGTACATACCCTCAGCCTCGAGGGTGAACTACCCCCTCCTCGTCATGGATAGCGTCGGGATGATGAAGATGGCCACCGGTGAAGGATCCCCATCCGGCAGGGTGCCGGGAAGGGCTCCGAGAGGTTTTTGGTGGCTACAGAAGCTTGCGGCGGCGGAACTCCCGATCTATCTTGATGTTCGATATTTTTAGGGTACGTAGGCTTATATAGGCGAAAGAAGTTGGTCGGGGAGCCTCGAGGGGCCCACGAGAGGGTAGGGCACGCCAACGAGGGGTGGGCGCGCCCCCCTGTCTCGTCGCTTCCTCGATGACCCACGGCTTGCACTCCAAGTCTCCTGGATCATAATCTTCCCAAAAATCACGCTGCCGAAGGTTTCATTCCGTTTGGACTCCGTTTAATATTCCTTTTCTTCGAAATACTTAAACAAGCAATAAAACAGCAATATGGGCTGGGCCTCCGATTAGTAGGTTAGTCCCAAAAGTAATATAAAAGTGTATAATAAAGCCCATAATCATTCAAAATAGATAATAAAATAGCATGAATGCTTCATAAATTATAGATACGTTGGAGACGTATCAGGCACCAAGGTGCGTGTCCCCTGGGCATGACCCACCGCGCTCGGCGCTCACGCGAGACGAAGGAAGCTGTCAAGAAATCCCTCGGCATCGAGAAGGCACCCCTGTGCTCTCTGCACTGGCACGACAATACCGCGTACTGCCAATGGCAGTGGTGCGCGGGCACCACCAAGAGCAAGCTCTGCGTCAGCAAGGGGCCCCGGTGACCACAGTAGCCTGTCGCGCCTTCACCCTAGAGCTGTGTAGCGTCGCCTGGCCGGGCAAGTTCAAGTCGGACCTGCCTCCTCGCTATGATGGCACCCCCGACCCCGAGGAGTTCTTGCAGCTCGACGAGCTCAGCAT
The DNA here is from genome assembly GCF_002162155.2 of Triticum dicoccoides. Taxonomy (NCBI): domain Eukaryota; kingdom Viridiplantae; phylum Streptophyta; class Magnoliopsida; order Poales; family Poaceae; genus Triticum; species Triticum dicoccoides. Next base: position 70,031,576 of record NC_041383.1, read on the forward strand.
CGAGGCGGCCAAAGGCGACGAGAAAGTCATGGTGAATTGGTTTCCCATGGCGTCAAGGACGGTGCCCGCTCCTGGCTCCTGAACCTGCTTCCCGGCACGATCTCCTCCTGGGACGAGATACATAGTATATTCATCGCCAACTTCCAGGGCACTCGCAACCGCCCCCGGCCGCGGGTGACCTGCGCCGCATCAGGCAACAGCCTGGGGAGACCCTATAGAAATACGTCCAACGCTTCAACAGCGTCCGCGTCAAGATCCCCAAGGTCACGGACGAGGCCATCATCTCAGCGTTTTCTGATGGCGTCCGTGACGTCAAGATGAAGGAGGAGCTTGCTATCCACGAGGAGCTGTAAACATCCCTGGAGCTGTTCAACCTAGCGGCCAAGTATGCAAGGGCCAAGGAGGGACGCCTCTCCCTCCTCGAGCTCCCAACTGCCGACCCAAAAAAAAAGAAGATCAAGGCCAAGGACGTGAAGCGCAAGGGAGTGGCCGTGCTCGCCGCGGAACTAGACACAAAGCACGATAGGGACCAGCCGGAGTCGTCCAAGGGCAGCTGACCTTTCTGCGCCTACCACAATCTCCACACCCACAACACCAACGATTGTCATGACCTTAGGGCCGTTCGAGAAGGACGCTTCGGTTGACGCCCCAAGCGCAATGACCGGGGCTACGACCGAGGAGGAGGACGTGGCGGAGGATGATGGGACGACCGTGGCCCTCGCCAGGAGTGGCGCGACCGGGCTCGTGAGGATCGCTGGCAGGACCAGCCTCATGAGGGCGCCTGGAGGGACCAGCCTCGCGAGGGCGCTTGGAGGGATTAGCCTTGCGAGGACCGCCCCCAAGGTAACGCAGGCCTTCCTCCGCTGCCACCGCCGCTGCCGAGAAGGAATGACGGCCATCATCAGGACGAGGGGTCTGGGGGCTTCAAGGAGCCACGTGCTATCGCTTGCATCTTGGGCGGAGCTCAGGCACCAGCCTCTCAGTGTATCTTCAAGCAGTTTGCTCGCGAGGTGAACGCAGTCCTCCCCAAGCTCGAGACCACGCGTCCACTCAGGTGGTCCAGGTGCTCTATCACCTTCAGCTCGGTAGACCAACTCAAGTGTGCGGCTACCGCTTGCGTTCTCCCGATGCTCTGTTCACGAGTCATCAGCAACGTGCAAGTCACCAAGACCCTCATCGACGGTGGCATAGGGCTTAACGTCCAGTCCGTTGAGACGTTCGACAACCTTCAAGTGCCATATCAGCTCCAGCCAACCAAGCCCTTCTCAGGAGTTACCGACGATTCCACCACCCCGATAGGGCCGGTCCACCTCCCTGTCACCTTCGGACAGCGCGACAACTACCACACCGATAGGGCCAGTCCACCTCCCTAACCTAGCTGCGTCACGATTGCCGACGCTCAAGTCCGGCACAACGAAACGGCTCCGGATTACCGAGATAAGTCTCGCGCTTGGAACAAATAATAATTACATCACGAAATTTACACTTGATGCGGCCCTGTGGCGGCGATGTTGCCTTCCTTTCTTACCTCTCGACAGCTGCTTGCGCGCTAAAGGGGAGCTCCTGAGCATCGCTATCGGATATTGGGTTCCACTAGTAGAAAAAGGACCTTATGTGAGACACATTAGTCCCGGTTCGATTTTGTCGCAGTACTAATGGTATCATTAGTACCGGTTCGAACGGCTATGCATTAGTGCCGGTTCGTGTTGAACCTTTAGTACCGGTTCGTGCCACGAACCGGTACTAAAGGGGTGGTGGTAGGCTGGCATCAGGCCGGGGCCCCAAGAGCCCCTTTAGTCCTGGTTTGTGGCACAAACCGGTACTAAAGGGCCAACCCTTAGTACCGGTTCGTGCCACGAACCGGCACTAAAGGGGCCAACCTTTAGTACAAGTTTTCCGTTTCGACAATTTTTTAAAATCACAAAATTCCAAAGGGAAAATAGAGTTTTTCGGTGTTTTAGATGTTTTTAGCATTTAGTGCTAGGGTTTAGATTTCAGAGTTTAGGGTTAGGTTTTATGGTTTAAACCCTTAGTTTTTACTGTTTAGCATAGAGTTTCCGACGTTTTAAGTCCTGGGTTTAGGGTTTAGGACAATTTTTGAAATGACAAAATTGTAAAAGGAAAAAAAGATATGCTCTAATATATGTTTTTTTTGAATTTTGGTTAAATCTTGTCAAACCGGTCAAACAACTGATTCAAGAAATATAGAGTGTTACTAAATAATTATGCAATAATATTAGTGTTACTAAATAAGTATCTCCGTTTTTTTGAATTTTGGTCAAATCTGGTCAAACTGTGGTCAAACTATGGTCAAACTACTTATTCAAGAAATATTAGTGTTACTACATAATTATTGTTTTTTAGAATAATAGTTTCAAATTCAAACAGTGAAACGCGTGACTTCGTGCTCAAGCTAAACTCCTGAGGGTTAATAGGATTCACATCTTACTATTGTCAGGAAAACAACAAGTGCAGACTTGAAAACGAGGGAGAATAGAACCTGGAAGTTAAGCGTGCTCAGGATGGAGTAGTGAGAGGGATGAGTGACCGGCCGGGAAGTTAGACGATTTGGAATGAGTGATCCACACTCGAGCAGATAAGATGGGCGATTAGAGACTAAATCATCAAATAATTCGGAAAATTGAAAATCGAAAAAAAATCAATTTTTTTTCCAAAATTTCAAAAAAAATACCTTTAGTACCCGTTGGTAACACCAACCGGTACTAAAGGTCCACCATACCACGGCGCGAGCTCACGCCACGTGGTGGGCCTTTAGTGGCGGTTCGTGCCGAACCGGTAGTAAAGGGGGGAGGCCTTTAGTCTCCACTCTTTAGTACCGGTTGCAGAGCCGGCACTAAAGGCCCTTATGAACCGGTATTAAAGCTCCGTTTTCTACTAGTGTTCCGGCAAAATCATTAAGGTTCGAACTCTGGGGTGCACGCGAAGATCTTCTCCCTACCGATCCACTCCCACAACCTCGCCGCGGTTCTAAGCTAACAGGACGAACAACACAAGGGACACGAGATTTATACTAGTTTAGGCCACCATTGTGGTGTAATACCCTACTCCAGTGTGTGGTGTGTGGATTGCCTCTTGGGCTGATGAGGAACAGTACAAGGGAAGAACAGCCTTGCGAGGAGAGGTGTTGTTGTGCTGGTGTGGTTGGTTCTGGTCCGAGTGGATCCCGAGGGTTCGTCTCTGCGTGTCCCCTTCTATGGTGGTCGCAAGTCCTATTTATAGAGGCCCTGGTCCTCTTCCCAAATATTGAGCGGGAAGGGATTCCACAATGGCAGGATTTGAAGGGGGACAACCAGTACAAGCTATCCTGACAAAAGGTGGTCTTCGACTGCCAAAGGCACTGGCGATGACGCCGTCTTGGGATCCATGGTGACCTCCGTCTTGTCATCCTGCTGTTCCTGGTCTTGTTGCACCAATATGGAAACCTTTGCTTGATGCCTCGGTACTCCGCGCCTGCGCTTGCCCCCTTTGCACCAAAGAGGAAACAAGGACACTGCGCCGGCCAGCGCCCGCCTAGTCTCGATCGTCACGGCTTGCGTCATGCGCACCTCATGAGGTACTCCTTGCCTTGATCTCTCTGCCTCCTTGCGAGCCTGCCTGGCGATGCCGTCCATGAGGAGGCCTTGTGTCGTCCGCCCCGCGAGGCTTGGACCCTCGCGAGGGTCTTGACCTTGGGTTGATGAAGAAGGGCCGTACTTGGCCACTGATGAGCCACGCCGCAGGCCGCAGGCAGGCAAGTCTGGATACCCCCATATCCAAGACGCTGACAGTAGCCCCCGGGCCCAAGGCGCGCTCGGACTTGGCTAAGCGGCGAAGCCAAAGGGCAAGCGTGGAGCGCCGCGGGCCCCAACAGCCTGAGGCCTTGAGCAACATGTGGCGACTGATTGGACGTGGGTGTCTCCGCTTCCCTACGCTCCCTCGGCAACTGCATGATTTGACGAGTGTCTGCTGTAGGCAAACAGAGAGTCATCATTACCTGCGATCGTGGAGGCCAATGGTTGGCCTCCACTGGGTTATAAGTACGGAGAGGCATGAGCCCCCATTGTCCATCTCTCATTGCTTCGCCTGCTTCTTCTCTCTTGCTGCTCCTCCACTCTGGACGATAATGGCACCGATCCATCGGTTCTCAGCCGTAGAGAAAGGGAAACCCCCCGGGAGGGTCTTGACCCGCTCTCGCCAAAGAAATGGCCGGTCTCGTGCCTCCGCAACGAGGTCGCATGGCCGGAGATGACGAGGCATTGGTACGAGCGACCGCCTCCTAGGTTCCCGCTACACCGGGCACAGAGCCCTGAACAAAGGGACAATGAGTGTTGCCGCTCGCATTGTAGGCGAGGTCGACGAGCCACGGCAGCGCGCGCTGTCGCTCCTGGAGTCCACGTCGCGGACTCCTCTCGCAATCTTGTGATCCAAGCTGCGATGCCTCCAAGCACCTAGATCCGCTTCCCTCCATTCTTCTCCTTAGAGATGCCGCCAAGGGGGGCTCTCAAGCTTTGGCTGTAGCATGCTAACTGCGGGGCCCTATGCTCAAAGGGGTCACCGATAGGTGGCAACGTACACAAGGGTAAAAATGTAAAAGGAGGGGTGGTTGGTACAGCTACCTGTACAGTGTAACCTACCTAACCCTGATGGCAGGGGACAAGGGCATTAAATGCCCGTCTGTGTCTCCCAAACAGTGCAGAAAAGGACCGTCATGGGCGCCACCGCTTGCCACGATGGCAATCTTGTCAGCTTTGCATGCCACCATGCACCGCTGGCTGCACAGCCTCCCGCCACGCGCGCCTGGAAAGGCCCCCAGGGCGACACGTTGGTGGATGCGCTGGAGCGTGGGCACATAGTGGCCGCTTGCCGCGGCAAGTGCCTTGCCGCAGTCGTTGTCTTGTCGCGCCCGGAAGCTTGTCGCTCACCGGGCCTTGCCGGGACGCGTGGTGCGTTGCGGCAAGTTCCTTGAGATGCCTCAGTTGGCCTTCCCGGCAAGCTCCTCTTGCCGGGGCCTGGTTTTCTTGGCTTGAATACTTTTGTTCTTGAATGGCTCCAAAGGAACCACGGAGGACCTTGGCGGTCCCCCGGCAAGGCTTGCCGCGGGACGCTGCAACTGCCCGTGCACAAGTTCGGATACTAGTGTACCCCTACTCTAGTACACCGACAATACTGTTTTGGCAGATTGCTGTTATGAGAATCCCAGAATAAGGGGACACGATCTCTGCTTTGACAAGACATGCCAAGGAAACCGCCTCGCTAAACGCGCTGAGGTGGAACAGTAAAATGACTCGAATAAAAGCTTGGCCGTGGCGTGATGTCACGCTGCGGAATACGTCAGCAGATTAGATTTGTGCGGATATTATTCTCTCTACGGTGGTATGTGGAACTTATTTTTGCAGAGCCGGACACTATCCTTGTGTTCAACATCTTCTATGAAGTATTCGGAGGAGGAACCCGTCGTGCAATGCCGAAGACAATTTGTGCGCCGGACTCGTCGTCATTGAAGCCTGGTTCAGGGGCTACTGAGGGAGTCCCGGATTAGGGGGTGTGCGGATGGCCGGACTATGATCTTTGGCTGGACTCCTGGACTATGAAGATACAAGATTGAAGACTCCGTCCCGTGTCCGGATGGGACTTTCCTTGGCGTGGAAGGCAAGCTTGGCGATATGATATGAAGATCTCCTCCCATTGTAACCGACTCTGTGTAACCCTAGCCCTCTCCGGTGTCTATATAAACCAGAGAGTTTTAGTTCGTAGGACGAACAACAATCATACCATAGGCCAGCTTCTAGGGTTTAGCCTCTCTGATCTCGTGGTAGATCCACTCTTGTACTACCCATATCATCAATATTAATCAAGCAGGAGTAGGGTTTTACCTCCATCGAGAGGGCCTGAACCTGGGTAAAAACATCGTGTCCCTTCTGTCATGTTACCATCCGCCTAGACGCACAGTTCGGGACCCCCTACCCGAGATCCGCCGGTTTTGACACCGACACCAACAGCCAGCCATCGTCGGTTGGAAGTCGTCTTCCCCGACTCCGGCCGGTTCGGCCGCCGCCGCGCCCCAGCGCCATGCGTCGCAATCAGGGCCCCCCTTGCCCGTCCAACGCCACCATCCTCCTCCCCTCAACCCCGCGGAGCTGCCTCGGCTTTCAAACACGGTCGGGAGCAACCATAGCCCAAATCCCCAATCGTGCCCGAAGCTGTCGTCCGCCGCAAAGCTCGCCGCCGGTGACTACCTTCATCCCCGCCACCCTCTCGACCACCAGGAGGACCGCCCTGGAGTGGCGGATCCATCCCCGTGCTCAAATCCCCGAGGGATGCCTCCGTTCGTCGGTGAGCCTCGCCGGAGCTCCTCCTCTGTTCGGTCGGAGGGGACGACGCGTGCGTGGACTAGTCAAACCTGACCAGTGGGCCCCCCGGACCCACTGTCAGTGACTCACGCCGGTCCATGCTGGATAAGTGGAGACGTAGACTCGGAATACGCCTTCGACATGGTCAGTTCTTGAAACCTTTTTCTTTTTTCTGTTTTATTTTAAAAACAGATTTTGACCAAAACTTTGACTAACCATAACTTTTTAAATATAACTCCAAATAAGTTGATTCTTTTTCCTACCTCTCTCAAATATTGTCTAGTTTATTTTCCAATTTATTTGAAAAAAATTCAGACAACTTTTTGGTACTGTTTTTGGAACTATGTATTGATTCAAAAATATTTTTAAATAGGATTTTTGGAGAAAGCTTTCAAAAGTTTTGGAGTGCACCCTACCTTCCCCACAACATGAAGGCAAGCATTCTTAACTCGGGCATAATTTCGTGTGTGTTTTCTGACACGGTTACAATACCACCTCGACACGGAGTGTCCGTTATTTTATGTGATGATACGTTCAAACTCATGAGTGCATATAAATGATCTCACGCATATTGGAGATTTCCTTGCTGTTGGAAATGGTCATGCTTGTGACAGTAATCATCCTCGTGTGCTTTTCGTGCCTGCCGGAAGGAAGCCGCGAAAGTCTCTGTCTTGGGTAGACTTGAGCTTGTCCCTAGTTCCTCGTCGAGACGGGTGTGTCCGGCATATCATGATGGGGTATGAGGAGTGGTGATTCTGTCTATTGGATGAAATATATTCATTGTGCTAATCATGCAGGGAATACTTAAACCTCCCGAGTCGACCATAGATCGAGTCTTGTTCCAGTAACCCCCATACTTGTTTCGTACTACCACTTGTCCCTACAGCAGGTAGGGTACAGTTCAGTAAGTTGTCAACCCCTTTCTAGCACACACCGTACAGAGGGGCCGGGATGAGGGTCCCACAGCCGTGGATTAAAGCCAGTCATCCGGTTAGGGGGCATGGGTGTTTCCGGTTGGGACCAAGAGGGGAGGTCACCCCTTAGAGCGCGCGATATAAATTTGATCCCATGCTACGCGAGGTTGTAGCCTCCCCACTTAGAGTTTTTCTTGACAGGTGTCGTGGGTGATTCCAGACACTGGTAAGTTAAGCTGGTGTGTGCAGGTCAGGTGTGTTTTCAACTGAAAGATCCTAGACGGAATTAGTACCGATGGACTAAAGGAATCCGTTACTCATGGGTAAAGAGTACACCCTCTGCAGAGATTAAATCTATTTGAATAGCCGTGTCCATGGTTAAGGACTACAGTCTGGGATGGGTCAAGTGTCGGTCTTAGTGTCGGTCTTCGGAGGAGAAACTACTAAACCAGAATATGGATCATGACGTGTGACTCATGATGATTATGATTATTATTATTATGGACTAACCCCTTTATATTATTTGAAGTATTGAGTATCCCTGGGACGGTTCTACCTCCTGGATATTCACTGTGATTGTTTTTCCTTATAAGCCCTTTATGTGGTGTCGCTTAGACGCCGGACTGGGGCATGCTGTTATTTATTTACTTTATAAGCCCTTTATGTGGTGTCGCTTAGACGCCCAACTGTGGCATGCTGTTATTTATTTACTTTATAAGCACTTTATGTGGTGTCGCTCAGACGCCCGACTGTGGCATGCTGTTATTTATTTACTTTATAAGCCCTTTATGTGGTGTCGCCCAGACGCCCGACTGTGGCATGCTGTTAATTATTTACTTTATAAGCCCTTTATGTGGTGTCGCCCAGAGGCCCGACTAAGGCTTGCTCGTTATTTATTATCCTTTCAAGGCGCCGCTTCAGACACCTGATTGGTGCATTTTATTACTACTCTGTTACTGCATATTCATGTTGCATATAAATAACCTTCTTGCATGCATTAGAGATTTTTATTTTTATGCTTGACGTTGTGATCATGAATATTTTATAGTATGATTTGATATATTATACCCGTGTTCATAATGTTTGTGAGTACATTCAAAGTACTCACTGGCTTGTCCCTGGCTATTGTCTTGGCCATATTTCTTGCATGGAGAGGAGCATTGCGATGACAGCCCCGGAACCTAAGCAACGATGATAGCAGCCCCGCGGAGATAGGAGTTAACTTGGTCAGCTGTTCCAGTGGGAAATGGAGTCCCATAGACGCTGATGTACCACAAACCGCTTCCGCCCTCAACCACTAGCAACCTTATGTTGTACCCATAGGCCAGAATGGTCTTGTACTACATATTATGTATTTTTTCTTGGAGTTTCTGTATCAAGTTGGTGCCTCATCAGCTAACAGTAATCCTGGGTCTGGTGAGCACAAAGGCCATTTTCTGGGAAATTAATACCCGGAAAACCGGTCGTGACATATATTGTCATGGATCATTCAAACATGTTGAGCTTGCCTTTCCCCCTTTAGGGTGTCCCGGACTAGGGGGTGTCCGGATAGCCGAACTACCATCGTCGGCATGACTCCAAGACTATGAAGATACAAGATTGAAGACTTCGTCCCATGTCCGGATGGGACTTTCCTTGGCGTGGAAGGCAAGCTTGGCGATACGGATATGTAGATCTCCTACCTTTGTAACCGACTCTGTGTAACCCTAGCCCTCTCCGGTGTCTATATAAACCGGATGGCCTTAGTCCTTAGGACGAACAACAATCATACCATAGGCTAGCTTCTAGGGTTTAGCCTCCTTGATCTTGTGGTAGATCTACTCTTGTAATCCACATCATCAATATTAATCAAGAAGGACGTAGGGTTTTACCTCCATCAAGAGGGCCCGAACCTGGGTAAAAACATCGTGTCCCTCGTCTCCTGTTACCATCCGCCTAGACGCACAGTTCGGGACCCCTACCCGAGATCCACCAGTTTTGACACCGACATTGGTGCTTTCATTGAGAGTTCCTCTGTGTCGTCACCGATAGGCTCGATGGCTTCTTCGATCATCATCAACGACCCAGTCCAGGGTGAGACCTTCCTCCCCGGACAGATCTTCATATTCGGTGGCTTCGCACTGTGGGCCAATTCACTTGGCCAACTGGAGCAGATCGAAGGCTACGCCCCTGGCCGTCAGGTCAGATTTGGAAGTTTGAACTTCACGGCTGACATCCGCGGGGACATGATACTCGATGGATTCGAGCCATAGCCAAGCGTGCCGCACTGTCACGATGGGCATGATTTAGCTCTGCAGCCGGATAGTACCCTGGAGGCCGCACTCAGGCCCGCTCTGATCTTCGATCCGGAGCCGGTTGTGCAGACCAAGGATGGATGGCTAGACACCGCCTCGGGGGCTGCAACCTCTATGGTGATAGAGCCGAACATCGATCTTGTCCCCCATAAAGCTCGTGAATCCAAGGTGCCGGACTCCTTGCCGGACTCCGGACCTCCCGCGCCCCCTCCAGTCGAATCCGATTGGGCGCCGATCATGGAGTTCACCGCGGCGGACATCTTTCAACACTCACCTTTTGGCGACATCTTGAGTTCGCTAAAGTACCTCTCATTATCAGGAGAGCCCTGGCCGGACCGTGGCCAGGACGGTTGGGATGCGGATGACGAAGAAATTCAAAACCCACCCACCGCCCACTTGGTAGCCACTGTCGATGATCTAACCGATATGCTAGACTACGACTCCGAAGACATCGACGGTATGGACGACGATGCCGTAGATGACCAAAAACCAGCGCCTACTGGGCACTCGAAAGCCACCCCAACTCACGACGTATACATGGTGGATACACCAAAAGGAAGCGATAATGAGGAAAAACGAGACGTGGCGAAGGACAACTCCCCCAACAAACAAGGAAAACGGCGACGCAAGCGCCGCCCGAGGACCGGCCTCGATAAAAATGGTACCCACACGGACCCGACCTTAGAGAAGGGCGAAGCAGTGGATGACGTACGTGCCATCAAGCAGCCATCCGAACATGATGAACCGGACAGGCAACCCATCCCTGGCGAAGATGATCTCACATCACCAGAGCATACGAATCTTCATAAAAGGCTCGTCGCCACGGCAAGAAATTTGAAGAAGCAAAAGCGGAAGCTCAAAACAGCGGAGGACGCACTCAAAATGAGATGGAGCAAAGTACTCAACAGCACAGATAAACATCACGCCAGTCACCAGACAAAGAGCTACCCGAAGCGCAAGCTGTTGCCCGAATTTGACGACGAGGCCTTAGAGCCCCCGCTGCCAAAAAAGTAAGAAGCCGCCTGGCCGGATAGACGACCAGATGACAGGCCAAGAGCAACAAGGGGCGCCGCACACAAACCGGCACACGATCAGCTTAAAGATCTTCAGAAAAAGGATAACCCGGCCAGGTCTATCTATGGGCCAAAAAAGAAGACTCCAGAAAGTAACACAACCAGCCGAGCATTTGAAGATAACGGCACACCCAAATACAGGGGCGCCGCACACCCACTATGTTTTACCGACGAGGTACTGGATCATGGATTTCCAGCGGGATTTAAACCCATAAACATAGAGGCATACGACGGAACAACAGACCCCGGAGTCTGGATTGAGGATTATATCCTACACATACACATGGCAAGAGGAGATGATCTCCATGCCATAAAATACCTTCCCCTCAAGCTCAAAGGGCCGGGCCGGCATTGGCTTAAAAGCCTCCCAGAAAATACGATTGGGAGTTGGGAAGAGCTTGAGGATGCGTTTCGAGCAAATTTTCAGGGGACTTATGTCCGGCCTCCGGATGCAGATGATTTAAGTCACATAACTCAACAGCCCGGAGAATCAGCACGCAAATTCTGCAACAGTTTCCTCACTAAAAAGAACCAAATAGTCGACGTTCCGGACGCTGAGGCCTTAGCAGCCTTCAAACACAACGTCCGAGACGAATGGCTCGCCAGACACCTCGGCCAGGAAAAACCAAGAACAATGGCCGCGCTAACAAGTCTCATGACCTGCTTTTGCGCGGGGGAGGACAGCTGGTTGGCTAGATGCAGTACCAGCGACCCGAGTACATCCAAAATCAGGGATGGAAATGGGAAATCACGACGCAAAAAAGATCAGCGCCGGAACAAGGAGAATGGCCCAAATAGTACGGCGGTCAACGCCGGATTCAAAAGCTCTCGGCCGAACAACAAAACACTGGCCTTAAAGGATAACAGTGACGAGCTATCCAACCTCAACAAGATTTTGGATAGACTGTGTCAAATACACGGTACCTCCGGGAAGCCTGCAAACCATACCCACAGAGATTGTTGGGTCTTCAAGAGTCCGGCCGACTTAACGCCGAACACAAAGGGCTCGACACACCAAGTGAAAGTGACGAAACCCGAAAGCAGCGCTCCGGAAACCAAAAGACTTTCCCATTAGAAGTCAAAACAGTGAACTCACTTCACGTGATAACACGCAGCGCGGCCCCTGCTATACCAGGACACAGTCCGCAGACTGGGATAGAACCCACCAAAATTCGCCATAGCAAGCACTTACTTCAAAGGAGTGACGCCAGGCCTTTTCAGCCAATTTTACAGGCTCTGTACGACTAGGGGTCGTGTTGGGTTCATCCAACAACCTCCGTCGCGAAAAGCTCACCCTCCATCGCCCCATTTAGCAGTAGCCCTTAAGCACTACTGGGGCCTGCAGCTTCCGCCCGCTTCAATGCAATACCACATTACGCGTCTCTTACGCTCAAAAATGCCCGGTCCACGTGGCATATTCTTAAGACTCCAGGTGTCTCCCGACCACGGAGAATGTGCGGCTGCCTAGACAGCCACACATTACTCCGACCTTGCAGGTCAAAGCCCCTAAAAACAGGTCATTTAGACCTCGTACATGGTTAGACGAGTTCGGCGTAACTTAAATAGGGGCTTCCCAGCCGCATACCCCTTTTTTTAGGGGGGCGCGCGCATAAATGATGAAAGCTAATAAAGCTCAACTTTCTTCATCTTCCAAATTATACTTTATTTTGATACACTTTTTGCACGATATTTCTTAGAAACTAAGTCCTTCTCTTTTACAGATGAAGCATGTGCTACACCCCTCCAGAATACAGCACAACGGAGACACAGGCGCAGACGTGCAGTAGGGACCCGTTGCAAGGATTCTTTTCAGATTAAGACCCTGCGTAAACCTTTCTCACTGTCTCTTGTAGATAAACATCCCCCGGTTTCTTACCAGAGCCGAGGAGGAGGCTGGCGTTTTGGCATCGGCTGCATCAGAAGTTCCCGCCTGTACATGGACACTAGGGGCTTAGGGCTTTTATTCTGCCCGATATCATAAAGACCGAACACCTCAGGGAGTGTTCAGCGTCTCGAGTTAGGCCTTATATGCATCAACTCCAAATCATGTCTTTGGTCAAATGTTGGGTTTGCCCGGCTCCTGTGTTTTGCTGCCTTACGTTCTGTATCATCGGCTAACGCAGCACCAGAAGAACTACTGCGATTGTGCCCCGGTTTGGCCGGGAGAGCACCTCAGTAGAGAAAGCCGAAAACTGACTGTCATGATATAGCGAGAGACTGGTCAACCACTCGATCGACCATTGGAATGTTTAGAATTCCTCCGCTTTGATGAAGGACCGTTTCCCGGTCAGGCACATACGCGCCCCAAGTTTGGAGAAGCGCGGTGCCATCAGGGGCTATATAGTAGCCCCACATTCGAGCTCCTATAGCTAAGTGAAAGTGATAAAGCATTATAGTCCGGTTGCCTAGTTTGCTATGCTATCACCTCCTTAAAAGGACCAAGACGTTGGATTAAGTGTGAAAAAGCGTTCTTCTTTTTGCAAACACCCCCGCACCATGTGCGTGGGGGCTGAAGCCAAAGACTGCCATCTTTCAGATTATACATACATATACGGCCGCACAGGGGATAGTTCAATACTTGAACACACAAGTATAAAAAGTCATTGCATTATAAACATGATCTTAGAACTCATACATGTCATTCAAACATAACATCTTTCGAGCACTACAACTCTATTATACGAGTGCCCTGCAGGACTTCCTCAAAGTAATGCTCGGTGGGGAATTGGCTTTTGTCCGAACCCCGGGATGCAACAGCGGTGGCATCCATCTCCGCCCAGTATGTTTTACCACGGGCGAGTGCCATCTGCGCACCTTCTATGCATGCCGACCGCTTCGTCACCTTAATATGCGGCACTGCCCCAAGGAATTGCTGCAGCAAGCCAAAATAACTCTTCGGCTTGGGCCTTTTCGGCCACAGATGAGTGACCACATCCGTCATGGCAAGTCCGGACAGTCTATTCAGCTCAGCCCACTCAACCAGCTGATCACTCAATGGAAGTGGATGCTCCGGACTATGGAATTGAGACCAGAAAAGCTCTTCCATCTTGTGATCCTCCTGACTTCGGAAGTGCACGACTGCGTCCTCCGCACTCGGTGCCAAGTCTAGATAGGGATCCTCCGCACCATACAGTCGGCCCAGCTCAGCATACTTCGGATCTGTGAACTTCCTACGCACCATAAAGGGCTTTCCAGCCACAATGTCCCCGGCCTGACGTAGTTCCTCCTTCATAGCCCGCATTGAACTACGGGCATCCTTGGCCTCGGCATCGGCCTTTTTCAGGTCCTCTTACTCCGCTTGGCGTTCTCTTTCAAGAACTTCCTGGCGGTCGGTAGCAACTTTTAATTTTGCGGCCATTTCGGCCATCTCCTCCCTGCTTCGACAGTGAGCAGCCTTCTCGGCTTCTAGCTCTTCTGCTGCCTTCGAGGCAGCCACCTCGCTCTTCCTGGCTTGCTCCTTGACCCGAGCAAGTTCTTCTCGAAGGTCTTCCACAGCAGCAACACCATCTGCATCAAGCATATAAATTGTAAGGAATGGGCGTCAGCTCCCTTACTGCGTGACTGCGGAGCAACCACATACCTTGCGACTCATCAAGTCGTTTATTTACCAGCGAGATGTCCGCATCCGCAACGTCGAGTTGTCTCTTCAGCTTGGCAAATCCATCAGTCCGGCTAGCCACCGAACGATCAGCCACCTACATAGGAAAGGTGACATTCTATAATTGAGACTATGATCCTCGGCACGCTGTCGCTTTCGACAGCATACCAAGTCTCAGGGGCTATTATCTATACAGGGCGCACTTTATGTACAAAACTGTCAAAAGGTATGTCATTTTTTGCGTACCTCAAAACCCGTCAGCAAGCTTCCGACGGCCTCATACAATCCGCTCTCGGTGGACGAGATCCTTTCAATCACCATACTCATTAATGTGCGGTGATCTTCTGAGATGGACGCCCTCTTAAGCAAATCCTGCAGCTCCACCGGCCGTACTCTAATGGGCGCCGAACTCTCCAGTCCCGCCGGATTCGGGGAGACCCTCCATGACGACACCTCAGGGTCGTCCACCCCGCATGATGGGGTGGCAGATGAAGGCATTTCGCTTTCCATCATCTCCGGACGAAGGTCTCCTGAAGATGAGATGTGCTGAGATGGGCTGGGATCCGAACTGCAAGGTAAAAACTTACGGCTCGTTACCTTTAGACATTAAGCAGGGGTGTCTGATAATTATAAAATCCCCCTTTTTTCACTTACGGCTCGTTAGAGGGCTGATTCTTCCGAGGAGATAGTACGGCCGGGGCGCTTTCTGGCGTAGGACCTTCCGATATAGATTTCTTTCCCCGCTTTGAGGCCTTGGCCTCCGGGGCTTCGAAAGCGTTCCTCTTCTCCCCCTGGAAGGAGGGACTCTCGATTCCTCCCTTACTAAACACCTCCTTGGCGGAGGTGACAGTTTCCCCATGCCCCCCTTCGCCCTCATTCGAAGGTGCAACCTCCAACATTTTGATTAACACGGGATCCTGCATGGTCTCAGGGAGGGGGGCCGGACACCGTATCAGTTTTGCTTGCGCTATCCACTCCTGTCCAGGGATAGCCGGTTAAAAGGCAAGCTCACGATAAATAAATGGATGGTGTGTCCGGACACAGGGCTACTTACTTGAGTATCCGGGCGATTGCAGCTTAGGCCAGCGTCCTCGGTCAATTCCGGATGCGTCTCTTGCGATCCGAAGAACAGTTTATACATCTCCATGGGAGTCAAACCCATGAAGTGTTGAAGAGCTCGCGGCCCCTCCAGATTAAATTCCCACAGACGGAGGGGGCGACGTTTGCAGGGCAGTAGGCGCCGGATCAACATGACCTGCACCACTGCGACCAAATTGATCTCCCTTTCTTGGAGGACTCGAATCCGGTCCTGCAACAGGGGGATGTCTTTGGGCGGCCCCCAGTCACGCCCCTTGTTGACCCATGACATCAGCTGCTGTGGAGGTCCCGGGCGAAAGACGGGCGGCGGCTTCTGCCTGCTGCCCCGGGGAGCGGTGATATAAAACCACTCCTGTTGCCACAAGCCGAGCTCCTCTTGGAAAGAGCCCTTGGGCCATGGAGCTTCGGCCCTCTTGCTTATAACCGCCCCGCCGCACTCTGCCTGACGCCCCTCAATCATCTTCGGCTCCACGTTGAAGGTTTTGAGCCATAAGCTGAAGTGAGGGGTAGTGCGGAGGAAGGCTTCGCAGACGACAATAAATGATGAGATGTGGAGGATGGACTCCGGAGCCAGGTCGTGGAATTCCAGCCCATATTAAAACATGAGCCCCCTCATGAAACGATCCATCGGGAAGCCTAGACCCCGACGAAAGTGAGACACGAACACGACGCTCTCGCCAGGCTTGGGAGTTGGGATAACATGCCCTCGGGAGTTGCCCTCGGGCGAAATTTCATAGGTTAAGTACCTGGCATCTCTCAGCTTTAGCACATCCTCCTCCGTGACGGAGGAGGGCATCCACCGGCCTCGTAGGTCAGGACCGGACATTGTCGAAGATCGAAGGTACCTGAATTTGGAGCCCTGGGTGTTGGAACTCGGGGAGAGGGGCGGATTCGATAGAGGATTGAATAAAAAGAATGGGCCTTGGTCTCATTATAAAGAGGAAGAATACCAAGAGCCGTCCCCGTGACCGTTTGGAACCCGCCTTCGATGGAGGGGGCATGGCAACGGGCGCGGTTGGGTTCCCCACGTCCGTATTGATGGGAATCCCGGAATAAGGGGAACACGATCTCTGTTTCGACAAGACGTGCCAAGGAAACCGCCTCGCTAAACGCGCTGAGGTGGAACAATAAAAATAATTCGAGTAAAGGCTTGGAAGTGGTGTGACGTCAAGCCACAGGATACGTCAGCAGATTGATCTTGTGTAATATTATTCTCCCTACGGTGGTATGTGGAATTTATTTTTGCAGAGCCGGACACTATCCTGGTGTTCACAATCTTCTATAAATTATTCAGAGGAGGAACCCGCCTTGCAATGTCGAAGACAATATGCGCGCTGGACTCGTCGTCATTGAAGCCTGGTTCAGGGGCTACTGAGGGAGTCCCGGACTAGGGGGTGTCCGGATAGCCGAACTACCATCATCGGCCGGACTCCAAGACTATGAAGATACACGATTGAATACTTCGTCCCGTGTCTGGATGGGACTTTCCTTGGCGTGGAAGGCAAGCTTGGCGATACGGATATGTAGATCTCCTAGCTTTGTAACCGACTCTGTGTAACCCTAGCCCTCTCCGGTGTCTATATAAACCGGATGGCCTTAGTCCATAGGAGGAACAACAATCATACCATAGGCTAGCTTCTAGGGTTTAGCCTCCTTGTTCTCGTGGTAGATCTACTCTTGTAATCCACATCATCAATATTAATCAAGAAGGACGTAGGGTTTTACCTCCATCAAGAGGGCCCGAACCTGGGTAAAAACATCGTGTCCCTCATCTCCTGTTACCATCCGCCTAGATGCACAGTTCGGGACCCCCTACCCGAGATCCGCCGGTTTTGACACCGACACCCCTCATGCTAGCCAAAAATTCCTAGCACCAAGTAGAGATACTACTTGTGCTTCCAAATATCCTTTAACCCAGTTTTGCCATGAGAGTCCACCATATCTACCTATGGATTGAGTAAGTTCCTTCAAGTAAGTTGTCATCGGTGCAAGCAATAAAAATTGCTCTCTAAATATGCATGACTTATTAGTGCGGAGAAAATAAGCTTTGTACGATCTTGTTATGGAAGCAATAAAAGCGACGGACTGCATAGTAAAGGTCCATATACAAGGGGCAATATAAAGTAACGTTCTTTTGCATTAAGATTTTGTGTATCCAACCCTAAAAGAGCATGACAACCTCTGCTTCCCTCTGCGAAGGGCCTATCTTTTACTTTATGCAAGAGTCAAGGTGATCTTCACCTTTCCCTTTTTATTTTATCCTTTGGTAAGCACTTTGTGTTGGGGTAATCCTGATATATATATCCAATTGGATGTACGTTAGCATGAACTATTATTGTTGACATCACCCAAAGGTGAATATGTTGGGAGGCAACACTATAAGCCCCTATCTTTCTCTGTGTTCGATTAAAAATTTGGAATCGCAAGTATTGCATTAGTGTTAGCAATTGTAGAAGACTATATGATAGTTGAGTATGTGAAGTTTTCTAAATTAAAGCTCTGACATAGACCCTTCCTGAAAATAAGATGAATTGCAATTGTTTGATGACTAAGAATGAAGTTTGTTAGTTTTCAAGAAAGTTTATGGTCTATGCTTTAACATGTGAATAGCTTGTTACTTTATCATGAAAAGTTTTATGAGATGAACTACCGTCATGACATATAAACATGCTAGAAAAGGTTATCGAAATTATCAATGATCAAACTTGTGCACCTGCTAGCATTCACACTTCATAAATTCTTTCTTTTATCATTTACCTACTCGAGGACGAGCAGGAATTAAGCTTGGGGATGCTGATACGTCTCCAACGTATCTATAATTTATGAAGGATTCATGCTATTTTATTATCTGTTTTGAATGATTACGGGCTTTATAATACACTTTTATATTACTTTTGGGACTAACCTATTAACCGGAGGACCAGCCTATATTGCTGTTTTATTGCCTGTTTCAGTATTTCGAAGAAAAGGAATATCACACGGAGTCCAAACGGAATGAAACCTTCGGCAAAGTTATTTTTGGAATAGAACCAATCCCAGGAACTTGGAGTGCACGTCAGAAGATCCTCGAGGAGGCCGCGAGATAGGGGGGCACGCCCACCCCCCCCTAGGCGCGCCCTACCCTCTCGTGGGCCCCTCGAGGCTCCCCCGACCGACTTCTTTCGCCTATATATGCCTATGTACCCTAAAAACATCGAATATCAAGATAGATCCGGAGTTCCGCCACTGCAAGCCTCTATAACCACTAGAAACCTCTCGGGAGCCCTTCCCGGCACCCTGCCGGAGGGGCGATCCTTCACCGGTGGCCATCTTCGTCATCCCGGCGCTCTCCATGACGAGGAGGGAGTAGTTCACCCTTGGGGCTGAGGGTATGTACCAGTAGCTATGTGTTTGATCTCTGTCTCTCTCTCGTGTTCTCTCTCGTGTTCCCTCTATGACACGATCTTGATGTATCCCGAGCTTTGCTATTATAGTTGGATCTTATGATGTTTCTCCCCCTCTACTCTCTTGTGATGATTTGAGTTTTCCCCTTTGAAGTCATCTTATCGGATTGAGTCTTTTTGAGAACACTTGATGTATGTCTTGTCGTGCTTATCTGTGGTGACAATGGGATATCATTTGCCACTTGTTGTATGTTTTGGTGACCAAGTTGCGGGTTCTGCCATGAACCAATGCATAGGGGTTGGCACACGTTCTTGACTCTGCGGTAGAAACTTTGGGGCACACTTTGAAGTACGTTGTGTTGATTGACTAGACGAATCTGAGATTGTGTGATGCATATCATATAATCATGCCCACGGATACTTGAGGTGAAAATGGAGTATCTAGGTGACATTAGGGTTTTGGTTGATGTGTGTCTTAAGGTGTTATTCTAGTATGAACTCTATGATAGATTGAGCGGAAAGAATAGCTTCACGTTATTTTACTATGAACTCTTGAATAGATCGAGCGGGAAGGATAGCTTTGAGGTTGTTTCGTACCCTACCATAATCTGTTCGTTTGTTCTCCGCTATTAGTGTCTTTGGAGTGACTCTTTGTTGCATGTTGAGGGATTGTTATATGATCTATCTATGTTATTATTGTTGAGAGAACTTGCACTAGTGAAAGTATGAACCTTAGGCCTTGTTTCCTGCCAATGCAATACCGTTTACGCTCACTTTTATCACTTGCTACCTTGCTGTTTTTATAACTAGCAATGTGGCCCGCTCTACGCGCAGGGAACATCTTTTGACCCTTTTCATGTGGATTTTGAATATTTGACCCTATATAAATTGTCAGGCTGGGAATTTTCTTACTGAACATTGATAATACAGAATGAAACTTTCTTGTAGAATACTTCCTTGCACACATGTTGCAAATTGTGAGATGCACAACTACAAGATAGAACATTTGTAGCTATATAAAAACATAAGCCAATAAATTAGCTGCCTAAAAGCTTTAGCCTTCCACATTTGAATATGGCACATTCAAAAGAAAAAGTAGAAGGTGAAATTTCTCCAAAGAGAGACTTTATATTGGAAATAACATATTTACTTCAACATTTTAATTCAAAGAGAAGGATATCTCTTACATGATTACCACTCATCCATTAACCAAGGAATACATTATGCTATACAAAATGCTACAAGTAAAACTGGTCTCGACAATAAATCGATGTTATAAATATGGACATATTCCCTGCTACATTTCAAAGGGTATCCTTAACGCCTTCACATCTTGATGAACATGGATGTTATGCATAACTAAAATTCGATTTTATAGTACTATTTAGTTCATGTGATAAAAAATGAACCCAGAGTAATAGTTTGTTATACGATGTGATAAGTAAGATTCAAGTGCACAATATACTATGTAGGATAATATCCAAAGCAAAGTAAAAAAAATATTAATTAAAACAAAAAATTCTCATCAACTACTTCTGCAATACCACTTCTAATTGCACACCCTTGGAGTATACATTCACCGAACGTATGAAAGGTGTTGAAAAAGTCATATTTACTTTATCTACTCCAAATCTTCATGTGCATTTTTACCATACCGATGACACACACTAAGTGCATGTTTATGTAAAGAAATATATTGGCACAAATTGAATAATAAAGCAGAGAAGTAAAATGTAAATACAGCCACTTCTTATTTGAACATTTATGGCATGTGTAATAATTGTACCTATTTATGTGATAAATCATATCAACGGTACTAAGTTTATTAGTCCGTATATTAGTCTGTCATACTTAATGAAAGTGTATGTGAACTAAAACTCTAAATTTGAAATGAAAAAATTGGTATACTCATTCATTATTAGGTAGATTAGCCCCCGAAAAAAAAACTGAAGGTTATGCCATAATTAATAGAAGGAATAAAAGTATTATTTTTATAACATTTTACGAAAAAATGAAGAGTGCTATAACAACCATATCTGTTGTCTATTGGACCGCGACATTTTTTCTCACACCCATCTTTTATGTAGACTACTTATGAAAGTATGAACAGTTTATGATATACTTTTAATCTGATCTGTGCGCAAATCTCTTGTGGACCGCGCGCTCATGACTCATCATCATAGGAAACTACCACTTTGTTTAGATTCATATCCATCACATAACTAACCTTTAATCAACATAATTACATTAATTTTAGATTCTCGCTTATGATTTAATGGAATACTTTTTCCTTTCTGGGTTGTATTTATATATTAAATATAATTCTTCGTATATGTTAGTATAACAGACATGCAAAAATTGTGCGTGACATTAGTGCTGACCTTATTGCATGGCTGTCGAGGCCAAGCATCAAATTCTTTGGGATATAAATATTGTCTTACCTGCAAGACTAAGAAATGATGGAGTCTCATTTTTTATGATGTTGTTTACCTGAATTTTGGTTTTTAGCCATTGCTAAAAAATATTTTGCTTTATAGTACCTCTATATGATTCCCTAAATGATGAGAACAGGTCTTTGTAAACTAAAATGGCAGTCACAGCGTACCATGATACATTTGAAATATAATCATATTTAGAAAAGAGTCTCGAGCCCTTGAAAACCATGTTGGCTTTCACGAAAATATGAAAAAGGCATGAGAAAACCTGAAACATTTTTTCTTATACACGTGGGTCGCATCAAAGTAACAATTTCGACCATCTATTTTACACACCTATCTCCAAATATATACCCACAGCTTATCCGGTCAGCAATTCCATGAAATCACTTTGTTTCATCAATTTGAAGACTGAACCATAGTGACGAACGCCAGGATCAATTGTGCACAATACCTATGAATGAAAATATTGATCAAATGGCATAATAATCTAGAGATTATATGTTTTACTATATGAAGATATAGCTGGTGCAATTAAAAGAAATATAGATATGGACATACGTCCCTGTCTAGATCGATCGGCTGTCCATGACCAGCGTACACGCTGCAGTTCGTTTCATCAATTGTCACCTGTACTCAGTCCATGGTCCATGGCCGGCAACATAGCTTAGCGCATAGGCATGGCTGCACGTGAGAGCCTTCTGCGCAGGGAACGACATCGGCCACATTGCAAAATAGAGTAAAATTCCTCAAAAAAGTAGAAAACATCGTATACTTCTTCGTCCAATCTGGCAAAAGATATTTATGGCCATTGGATATAAGTGCTCTAACGACATCATCTCCTCCTTTTCTGGCACGGACACCTTCTTTGCTTCCTCTTCCGTGCCTCTGGTCCCCTGCAGGCTGCAGCCTCTTTGCTTCGTACGAGGACCTTCTTTGCTGCAGCTCCAACCACGGGTCACCCGGATACCTGTATCACACTCCTTCCATCCTCCTCTATGTTGCCCACTTACTTCGCGTCCATCCAGAATTTCCATCGTTGTTGCAATCAGAATGCAAAAACAGTCCACACTCCCATCACTAAGCTAGTTCGCACACAGTCAGGAAATCTCACGCGTTCTGATTTAGATTATCCATCAAGGCATGAACTACCCTGATGACAGGAACTGAGACATGGAATAGACAAAAGAACTCTGGGACGCGATGCGTGTTCTACCACTGGAGTCCATCCACACCTCGAGTTGCTGCTGCAGCGCATCCGCCTGAGTTGTGCTTTGTGAGACATGAGAACGGGAATAGGGTTTGTCTGTGTGGTCAATCAAGCCGATCAATCCAGTCATCGTCACTGCCGGACACGCCATGGTGTCGAGACAAGGTCGCCGAGACTGATATGTTATGGGACAGAGAAATCCCCTTCCGGAGGCTGCAATGTGACCTGCAATGTGATCTGTAACGCGATGATACGTTCCATTACAGGTGGCTGCAACATGATCTGTATATTTTTTTGATATCAACGTGATGGAGGCTGCAACGTGATGTGTAACATTTTTATATCAACATGTGTGACGTAATGGAAATGGTGGGTAATTTTTCAATATATCTAATCTAATGGCTATAGAATTTTGTTCTATTGAACGAATGGTCGGATGTTTCTGGTTTTTGTGGTAATTTCTACAGTAATTTCTTTTTTGTGGTTCGCCCATAAAACTGTAAATTACATTTTATATATAATAGATTTCAGATTACAAATACCTTTATCTACCATCCATATTGCACTTGTATCACCATCTCTTCGCCGAACTAGTGCACCTATATAATTTACCATTGTATTGGGTGTGTTGGGGACACAAGTGACTCCTTGTTATTTGGTTGCAGGGTTTTTTGAGAGAGACCATCTTCATCCTACGCCTCCCACGGATTGATAAACCTTAGGTCATCCACTTAAGGGAAATTTGCTATTGTCCTACAAACCTGTGCACTTGCAGGCCCAACTACGTCTACAAGAAGAAGATTGTGTAGTAGACATAAATAGGTTCATGGGCGGAACCCGCAAGTTGGTCACCAAAACATACATCAAGTGGCGCATGATATCCCATTGTCACCACAGATAAGCACAGCAAGACATACATCAAGTGTTCTCAAATCATTAAAGACTCAATCCGATAAGATAACTTCAAAGGGGAATACTCAATCCATTACAAGAGAGTAGAGGGGAGAAACATCATAAGATCCAACTATAATAGCAAAGCTCGTGATACATCAAGATCGTGCCATAGAGGGAACACGAGAGAGAACACGAGAGAGAGAGAGATCAAACACATAGCTACTGGTACATACCCTCAGCCTCGAGGGTGAACTACCCCCTCCTCGTCATGGATAGCGTCGGGATAATGAAGATGGCCACCGGTAAAGGATCCCCATCCGGCAGGGTGCCGGGAAGGGCTCCGAGAGGTTTTTGGTGGCTACAGAAGCTTGCGGCAGCGGAACTCCCGATCTATCTTGATGTTCGATATTTTTAGGGTACGTAGGCTTATATAGGCGAAAGAAGTTGGTCGGGGGAGCCTCGAGGGGCCCACGAGAGGGTAGGGCACGCCAACAAGGGGTGGGCGCGCCCCCCTGTCTCGTCGCTTCCTCGATGACCCCCGGCTTGCACTTCAAGTCTCCTGGATCATAATCTTCCCAAAAATCACGCTGCCGAAGGTTTCATTCCGTTTGGACTCCGTTTAATATTCCTTTTCTTCGAAATACTGAAACAAGCAATAAAACAGCAATATGGGCTGGGCCTCCGATTAGTAGGTTAGTCCCAAAAGTAATATAAAAGTGTATAATAAAGCCCATAATCATTCAAAATAGATAATAAAATAGTATGAATGCTTCATAAATTATAGATACGTTGGAGACGTATCAGGCACCAAGGTGCGTGTCCCCTGGGCATGACCCACCGCGCTCGGCGCTCACGCGAGACGAAGGAAGCTGTCAAGAAATCCCTCGGCATCGAGAAGGCACCCCTGTGCTCTCTGCACTGGCACGACAATACCGCGTACTGCCAATGGCAGTGGTGCACGGGCACCACCAAGAACAAGCTCTGCGTCAGCAAGGGGCCCCGGTGACCACAGTAGGCTGTCGCGCCTTCACCCTAGAGCTGTGTAGCGTCGCCTGGCCGGGCAAGTTCAAGTCGGACCTGCCTCCTCGCTATGATGGCACCCCCGACCCCGAGGAGTTCTTGCAGCTCGACGAGCTCAGCATTGAGGCGGCCAAAGGCGACGAGAAAGTCATGGCGAATTGGTTTCCCATGGCGTCAAGGACGGTGCCCGCTCCTGGCTCCTGAACCTGCTTCCCGGCACGATCTCCTCCTAGGACGACATACATAGTATATTCATCGCCAACTTCCAGGGCACTCGCAACCGCCCCCGGCCGCGGGTGACCTGCGCCGCATCAGGCAACAGCCTGGGGAGACCCTATAGAAATACGTCCAACGCTTCAACAGCGTCCGTGTCAAGATCCCCAAGGTCACGGACGAGGCCATCATCTCAGCGTTTTCTGATGGCGTCCGTGACGTCAAGATGAAGGAGGAGCTTGCTATCCACGAGGACTTGTAAACATCCCTGGAGCTGTTCAACCTAGCGGCCAAGTGTGCAAGGGCCGAGGAGGGACGCCTCTCCCTCCTCGAGCTCCCAATTGCCGACCCAAAAAAAGAAGATCAAGGCCAAGGACGTGAAGCGCAAGGGAGTGGCCGTGCTCGCCGCGGAACTAGACACAAAGCACGATAGGGACCAGCCGGAGTCGTCCAAGGGCAGCCGACCTTTCTGCGCCTACCACAATCTCCACACCCACAACACCAACGATTGTCATGACCTTAGGGCCGTTCGAGAAGGATTGACGCCCCAAGCGCAATGACCGGGGCTACGACCGAGGAGGAGGACGTGGCGGAGGATGATGGGACGACCGTGGCCCTCGCCAGGAGTGGCGCGACCGGGCTCGTGAGGATCGCTGGCAGGACAAGCCTCATGAGGGCGCCTAGAGGGACCAGCCTCGCGAGGGCGCTTGGAGGGATTAGCCTTGCGAGGACCGCCCCCAAGGTAACGCAGGCCTTCCTCCGCTGCCACCGCCGCTGCCCAGAAGGAATGACGTCCATCGTCAGGACGAGGGGTCTGGGGGCTTCAAGGAGCCGCGTGCTATCGCTTGCATCTTGGGCGGAGCTCAGGCACCAGCCTCTCAGTGTATCTTCAAGCAGTTTGCTCGCGAGGTGAACACAGTCCTCCCCAAGCTTGAGACCACGCGTCCACTCAGGTGGTCCAGGTGCTCTATCACCTTCAGCTCGGTAGACCAACTCAAGTGTGCGGCTACCACTGGCGTTCTCCCGATGCTCTGTTCACGAGTCATCAGCAACGTGCAAGTCACCAAGACCCTCATCGATGGTGGCATAGGGCTTAACGTCCTGTCCGTTGAGACGTTCGACAACCTTCAAGTGCCATATGATCAGCTCCAGCCAACCAAGCCCTTCTCAGGAGTTACCGACAATTCCACCACCCCGATAGGGCCGTTCCACCTCCCTGTCACCTTCGGACAGCACGACAACTACCACACCGATAGGGCCGGTCCACCTCCCTAACCTAGCTGCGTCACGATTGCCGACGCTCAAGTCCGGCACAACGAAACGGCTCCGGATTATCGAGATAAGTCTCGCGCTTGGAACAAATAATAATTACATCATGAAATTTACACTTGATGCGGCCCTGTGGCGGCGATGTTGCCTTCCTTTCTTACCTCTCGACAGCTGCTTGCGCGCTAAAGGGGAGCTCCTGAGCATCGCTATCGGATATCGGGTTCCACTAGTAGAAAAAGGACCTTATGTGAGACACATTAGTCCCGGTTCGATTTTGTCGCAGTACTAATGGTATCATTAGTACCGGTTCGAACGGCTATGCATTAGTGCCGGTTCGTGTTGAACCTTTAGTACCGGTTCGTGCCACGAACCGGTACTAAAGGGGTGGTGGCAGGCTGGCATCAGGCCGGGGCCCCAAGAGCCCCTTTAGTCCTGGTTTGTGGCACAAACCGGTACTAAAGGGCCAACCTTTAGTACCGATTCGTGCCACGAACCGGCACTAAAGGGGCCAACCTTTAGTACAAGTTTTCCGTTTCGACAATTTTTTAAAATCACAAAATTCCAAAGGGAAAATAGAGTTTTTCGGTGTTTTAGACGTTTTTAGCATTTAGTGCTAGGGTTTAGATTTCATAGTTTAGGGTTAGGTTTTATGGTTTAAACCCTTAGTTTTTACTGTTTAGCATAGAGTTTCCGACGTTTTAAGTCCTGGGTTTATGGTTTAGGACAATTTTTGAAATGACAAAATTGTAAAAGGAAAAAAAGATATGCTCTAATATATGTTTTTTTTGAATTTTGGTTAAATCTTGTCAAACCGGTCAAACAACTGATTCAAGAAATATAGAGTGTTACTAAATAATTACGCAATAATATTAGTGTTACTAAATAAGTATCTCAGTTTTTTAGAATTTTGGTCAAATCTGGTCAAACTGTGGTCAAACTATGGTCAAACTACTTATTCAAGAAATATTAGTGTTACTACATAATTATTGTTTTTTAGAATAATAGTTTCAAATTCAAACAGTGAAACGTGTGACTTCATGCTCAAGCTAAACTCCTGAGGGTTAATAGGATTCACATCTTACTATTGTCAGGAAAACTACAAGTGCAGACTTGAAAACGAGGGAGAATAGTACCTGGAAGTTAAGTGTGCTCAGGCTGGAGTAGTGAGAGGGATGAGTGACCGGCCGGGAAGTTAGACGATTTGGAATGAGTGATCCACACTCGAGCAGTTAAGATGGGCGATTAGAGACTAAATCGTCAAATAATTCGGAAAATTGAAAATCGAAAAAAAATCAAAAATTTTTTCCAAAATTTTCAAAAAAAAATACCTTTAGTACTAGTTGGTAACACCAACCGGTACTAAAGGTCCACCATACCACGGCGCGAGCTCACGCCACGTGGTGGGCCTTTAGTGGCGGTTCGTGCCGAACCGATACTAAAGGGGGGAGGCCTTTAGTCTCCACTCTTTAGTACCGGTTGCAGAGCCAGCACTAAAGGCCCTTATGAACCGGTATTAAAGCTCCGTTTTCTACTAGTGTTCCGGCAAAATCATTAAGGTTCGAACTCTGGGGTGCACGCGAAGATCTTCTCCCTACCGATCCACTCCCACAACCTCGCCGCGGTTCTAAGCTAACAAGACGAACAACACAAGGGACATGAGATTTATACTAGTTCAGGCCACCATTGTGGTGTAATACCCTACTCCAGTGTGTGGT
Source organism: Triticum dicoccoides (assembly GCF_002162155.2). Taxonomy (NCBI): domain Eukaryota; kingdom Viridiplantae; phylum Streptophyta; class Magnoliopsida; order Poales; family Poaceae; genus Triticum; species Triticum dicoccoides. Next base: position 70,059,042 of record NC_041383.1, read on the forward strand.
GTGTGGATTGCCTCTTGGGCTGATGAGGAACAGTACAAGGGAAGAACAGCCTCGCGAGGAGAGGTGTTCTTGTGCTGGTGTGGTTGGTTCTGGTCCGAGTGGATCCCGAGGGTTCGTCTCTGCGTGTCCCCTTCTATGGTGGTCGCAAGTCCTATTTATAGAGGCCCTGGTCCTCTTCCCAAATATTGAGCGGGAAGGGATTCCACAATGGCAGGATTTGAAGGGGGACAACTAGTACAAGCTATCCTGACAAAAGGTGGTCTTCGACTGCCAAAGGCACTGGCGATGACGCCGTCTTGGGCTCCATGGTGACCTCCGTCTTGCCGTCCTGCTGTTCCTGGTCTTGTTGCACCAATATGGAAACCTTTGCTTGATGCCTCGGTACTCCGCACCTGCGCTTGCCCCCTTTGCACCAAAGAGGAAACAAGGACACTGCGCCGGCCAGCGCCCGCCTGGCGCCTGCCTAGTCTCGATCGTCATGGCTTGCATCATGCGCACCTCATGAGGTACTCCTTGCATTGATCTCTCTGCCTCCTCGCGAGCCTGCCTGGCGATGCCGTCCATGAGGAGGCCTTGCATCGTCCGCCCCGCGAGGCTTGGACCCTCGCGAGGGTCTTGACCTTGGGTTGATGAAGAAGGGCCGTACTTGGCCACTGATGAGCCACGCCGCAGGCTGCAGGCAGGCAAGTCTGGATACCCCCATATCCAAGACCCTGACAGTAGCCCCCGGGCCCAAGGCGCGCTCGGACTTGGCTTAGCGGCGAAGCCAAAGGGCAAGCGTGGAGTGCCGCGGGCCCCAACAGCCTGAGGCCTTGAGCAACATGTGGCGACTGATTAGACGTGGGTGTCTCCGCTTCCCTACGCTCCCTCGGCAACTGCATGATTTGACGAGTGTCTGCTGTAGGCAAACAGAGAGTCATCATTACCTGCGATCGTGGAGGCCGATGGTTGGCCTCCACTGGGCTATAAGTACAGAGAGGCATGAGCCCCCGTTGTCCATCTCTCATTGCTTCGCCTGCTTCTTCTCTCTTGCTGCTCCTCCACTCTGGACGCTAATGGCACCGATCCATCGGTTCTCAGCCGTAGAGAAAGGGAAACCCCCCGGGAGGGTCTTGACCCGCTCCCGCCAAAGAAATGGCCGGTCTCGTGCCTCCGCAACGAGGTCGCATGGCCGGAGATGACGAGGCATTGGTACGAGCGACCGCCTCCTAGGTTCCCACTACACCGGGCACAGAGCCCCGAACAAAGGGACAATGAGTGTTGCCGCTCGCACTGTAGGCGAGGTCGACTAGCCACGGCAGCGCGCGCCGTCGCTCCTGGAGTCCACGTCGCGAACTCCTCTCGCAATCTTGTGATCCAAGCTGCGATGCCTCCAAGCACCTAGATCCGCTTCCCTCCATTCTTCGCCTTAGAGATGCCGCCGAGGGGGGCTCTCAAGCTTTGGCTGTAGCATGCTAACTGCGGGGCCCTAGCGACCGGAGCAGAGGTTGAAGTCGTCGCTCCGGGCAAGGTTGCCAGGGTCTGCCGAACAGAGGGCACCCTCGTGATTCACTTTGAATATGATGGCGCCTCCTTGATGCTCTTCAAGGTCTTCCACGCAGAAGGCCGCCGACTGGAGTGCTGCCCCAGAGGAGGCAGTCAAGACATCGATGTGGCTGGGGCTGGGCCCGCCACCCGCTCCCCCAACGACTCTTCCGGTAGCAGCGGCGATGCCTGGGAGTCCAGCGACTCTCCCAAGCTCCTCGTGACTCCCGAGACGAGCGACGACAGGTACGTGCCCCCGAGGTCGCGTCGCGCCCGGAGCAAGGCGGTTGTGTTAAGGCACCGGTGGAGCTCATCTGGATGGGGTTGGCGCCGGCCCCCCGTGGCCCATGGTTAGACGCCACCCCGGGAGCCGCAATCTCTACGGTGATAGAGCCGAATACAGGCCTAGTCCTTTGCAAGGCCCGTGACTCCAAGGTGCCGGACTCTGTTCCGGACTCCGTATATTCCGCACCCCTTCCGATCGAACCCGATTGGGCTCCGATCATGGAGTTCACCGCCACGGACGTCTTTCAGCACTTGCCCTTTGGCGATATCCTGGATTTACTAAAGTCTCTCTCTTTGTCAGGCGAGCCCTGGCCGGACTATGGTCAGCAGGGTTGGGATGCGAACAACAAAGAAATTCAAAACCCAACCACTACCCACTTTGTAGCCACTGTCGACGATCTAGCCGACATGCTCGACTTTGACTCAGAAGACATCGACGGTATGGACGCCGATGAAGGAGACGACCAAGAACCAGCACCTATAGGGCACTGGGAAGCCACCTCATCATACGATGTATACATGGTGGACAAACCTAAAAGAAATGACAACGAGGATCAAAAGGGCGCAACCAGGGATCGCTCCCTCGAAAAACAATCAAAGTGGCGGCGTAAGCGCCACGCCAAGCCCCACCTCTACAAAGACCCAGCCATAGAGCAGGGCGAATCAACGGAAGACAAACACACCATCGAGCAACCATCCAAACAGGGCGGACAATCCGAACAACCCATCCCCGGGAAAGATAATAGTATGGACGGCCTCACGCCGGACAAATTGCTGGAACATCAGAACCTCCACCAAAGGCTCGTTGCAACTGCATATAGCCTGAAAAAGCAGAAGCGGTGGCTCAAAACAGCGGAAGATGCACTCAGGATCAGATGGGGCAAAGTACTCAATACCGCACACAAGCACGGCAACAGCCGTCACACATAGAGCTATCCGATGAGGAAACTACTACCGGAATTTGATGAAGAGGCCATAGAGCCCATACAATCAAAAAATAAGGAAGCCACAATGTCGAATAGACGACCCCATGATCGATCTCAAGCGACAAAGGGTGCCGCACTCAATATGGCGCGCGATCCGTCCAAGAATTCGCATCAAAAAACTGGCCCAACCAGATCCATCTATGGGCCAAGAAAGCAAGCTCCAGTGAGCAATGCAATGCAAAAATATCCGAACATCGCGGCACACCTACATACAGGGGCGCCGCACATCCCCTATGTTTTACCGATGAGGTGCTGGATCATGAAATTCCAGCGGGATTCAAGCCCGTGAACATAGAAGCATACGACGGAACAACAGACCCTGGAGTCTAGATCGAGGATTATATCCTCCACATACACATGGCCAGAGGAGATGACCTCCACGCCATAAAATACTTACCCCTTAAGCTCAAAGGACCAGCACGGCATTGGCTTAAAAGACTTCCCGAAAACACCATGGGAAGTTGGGAAGCGCTCGAGGATGCTTTCCGGGCAAATTTTCAAGGGACCTATGTCCGACCTCCGGATGCAGATGATCTGAGTCATATAACTCAGCAGCCGGGAGAGTCAGCCCGGAAACTCTGGAATAGATTCCTTACTAAAAAGAATCAGATAGTCGACTGTCCGGACGCCGAGGCCCTAGCAGCTTTCAAACATAGCGTCCGAGACGAATGGCTCGCCAGACACCTCGTCCAAGAAAAGCCAAAAACAATGGCCGGATTAACAAGCCTCATGACCCGCTTTTGCGCAGGAGAGGATAGCTGGTTGGAAAGAAGCAGTACCAGCGACTCGAGCACATCCAAGCTTAGGGATGGAAACGGGAAACCGCGCCGTAACAAAGAACAATGCAGAATCAAGTATAACAGCCCGATGAGCACGACAGTCAACGCCGGATTCAAAAGCTCTCGGCAAAATCAAAAAAAGCCGCCACCCAAAGATGATAGGGACGAGCTGTCCAACCTCAACAAAATCCTGGACAAAACATGTCAAATCCACAGTACTCCCGGGAGACCTGCAAACCATACCCACAGAGATTGTTGGGTCTTCAAGCAGTCCGGCAAACTCAACGCCGAACACAAGGGGCTCGACACACCAAGCGAGGATGACGACACACCCCACAAGCAGAACACCGGAGAACAAAAGAAGTTCCCACAAGAAGTCAAAACAGTAAATTCACTTCAGATGACAAAAGGGAAAAACAAAACAACGCTTACAAAGACACGCGCCATACGGCCAGCCCCAGAGGAGCACCGCCACTAGTTGTTACAACCAATCACCTTTGATCATCAGGATTACTCCAGAGGAGCCCGGGACGAAGGCTGGACTGCCTTGGTCTTGAATCTGATTATTGATGGACTCCAATTTACAAAAGTTCTTATGGACGGCGGCAATGACTTAAACCTGTTATATCAGGACACAATCCGCAAACTAGGGGTAAACCCAGCTATAATCCGCCATGGCAACACTTCCTTTCAAGGAGTCACGCCGGGTCCAGATACCCAGAGTATGGGTTCCCATTCGTTAGAAGTCACGTTCGGCTCACCCGATAATTTCCGAAGCGAAAAGCTAACATTCCACATCGCCCCATTCGTAAGTCGCTATCAAGCGCTACTGGGATGTGAAGCTTTCGCCCGCTTTAACGCAATACCACATTATGCATCCCTTATACTTAAAATCCCCGGCCCACGAGGCATCATCTCATTACAGAGGAATATCAATTGACCCCCAAAGTACGGGTAAAGGTGGGGCCGCCTGGACAGCCGCACACTAATCCAGCCCTACTATCCCGGACGCGGCTCGATGAGTCCGGCGTAAACGTACATAGGCTTAATAGCCGCATAACCCTGTACAAGGGGCTCCGCGTGTTCATGCCAGGAGACAGTACGGCTCCATTCTTGCAAAAACTATATTTTGTTTATTTTAATATAGATTTCTCGCACGCTTATTTTTTACTAAGTTCCTCTCTTTCGCAGATGAACATCGTGCTATGCCCGTCCAGGATACGACACAACGGAGACACAGGCGCAGACGTGCAGTAGGGACCCGTTTCAAGGATTCTTTTCAGATTAAGACCCTGCGTAAACCTTTTTTACTATCTCTTGTTGACAACATCCCCCGGTTTTCGCTATAACCGAGGAGGAGGCTGGCGTCTTGGCATGTGGCCACGCCAGAATTTTGCGCGTACCTGGACACCAGGGGCTTTTTTACTAAGGGCTCTATTTCGGCCTGTCTTCATAAAGACCGAATACCTTAGGGAGTTTTCGGCGTCGCGAGTTTGGCCTTATATGCATCAGCTCTGAATCATGTTTTTGGTCAAATGTTGGGTTTGCCCGGCTCCTGTGTTTTGCTGCCTTATGTTCCGTTATATCGACTAATGCGGCACTAGGAGAACTACTGCGATTGTGCCCCAGTTCGGCCAGGCGAGCACCTCAGTAGAGAAAGCCGAAAACTGACTGTCATGATATAGCGAGAGACTGGTCAACCACTTGATGACTCTCGGAATCTTTAGGATTCCTCCGCATTAACGAAGGACCGTTTCCCGGTCAGGCACACATGCGCCCTGAGTTTGGGCGAGCGCGGTGCCTTTAGGGGCTATTGAGTAGCCCCAATGTCAAACTCCTATGGCTAAGTGAAAGTGATAAAGCATTATAGTCCGGTTGCCTAGTTCGCCGCGCTATCACCTCTTTTGTAGGACCAAGACGTTGGATTAAGTTTGAAAAGGCGCCTTTTTTGTGAACACCCCCGCATTCTATGCGTGGGAGCTAAAGCCAATGACTGCCATCTTTCAGGTTATATACCCATATACATTAAACGGCCGCACAGGAGGCATCATAATTCTTGCAAGCACAAGTAAAAAAAGCCTTTATATTCTATCAAAATGTTCGTTTTACAATAGTACACACTATTCGAACACAACATCCTTCAAGCACTGTGACTCTATTAAACGAGCGCCATGGAGAACCTCCTCAAAGTAGTGCTTGCCAGGTAGTCGGCTTTCGTCCGAATCCCGGGATGCAACAACACTGGCCTTCATATCCGCCCAGTATGTTTTGACACGGGCAAGAGCCATCTGTGCGCCCTCTATGCACGCCGACCTCTTCATTTCATCAGCATGCGGCACCAAACCAAGGAACTGCTGCACCAAAATAACTCTTCGGCTCCGGCTTCTCCGGCCATAGATGACTCATGACATACCTCATGGCGAGTCCTGATAACCTGTTCAGCTCCGCCCAGGCGGCCAAACGGTCGGATACCGAAAGTGGGCGTTCTGGATTGTGGAACTGCGACCGAAAAAGCTCTTCCAATCCATGGTCACCTCGGCCACGGAAGTGTTCGGTCGCGTCTGCCGCACTAGCTGCCAAATCCAGATAAGTGTTTTCCACACTCCACTACCGGTCTAACGGAGCATACTTGGGGTCTCCGAACTTCATCCGCAGCATATAGGGCTTTCCAGCCGTGATATCTCCGGCCTGACGCAGCTCCTCCTTCATAGCTCTCATTGCAGAGCGAGTATCCTTGGCCTCGGCAGTGATCTTTTCAAGATCCTTCTGAGCCGCCTTATCTCCTTGTTCAAGAAATTTACAGCGGTCAGCAGCATCCTTCAATTTTATAGCCATCTCGGCCATTACTCTCTTGCCCTGGCAATGAGCAGCCAGTTCGGCTTTTAGCTCTTCAGCCGCCTTCACGGCAGCCGCATCACTTTTCCTTGCCTGTTTCTTGGCTCGAGCAAGTTCCGCCCGAAGGTTCTCCACGGCAGCAGCACTATCTGCATCAAGCACATATCTTATAGGGCACGCACACCAAACTCCTCTTATCAGATGTCTTTGGAACATACCTTGTGCCTCATCTAGCCGCTTATTCACAAGCGCGATGTCGGCATCCGCCACGTCAAGTTGTCGCTTTAGCTCAGCAGATTCATCAGTCCAGCTAGCCACCGAACGCCTCGCCACCTTCATAAAATAGGTGACATATTATACCTGGGGTTATGATCCTCTGCGCGCCGTCACTCTTGACGATACACAGAGTCTCAGGGGCTACTATTTATACAGGGCGCATTTGATATGCGGCTCTACCAAAAGGTACACCTTTTTACGTACCTCAAACCCTATTAGTAAACTCCTGGCAGCCTCGTACAATCCGCTTTCCGCGGATGAAATCCTTCCAATCACTGTATTCATCAACATACGGTGTTCTTCTAAGATGGACGCTCTCCCAAGCGGATACTTCAGCCCCTCCGACCGTGCACCAGAGGGTGCCGGACTAGCCTGACGACCTTTTCCAGGGTCCGAACTTGGAAAAAACCTTCGAGACGACACCTCGGGGTCGCCTGCCTCGTGAGACGGTGCAACAAGGGGTGGCGTTTCGCTCTCTATCATCTCCGGACTAAGATCCCTTGAAGATGAGCTCTGCTAAGAAGGGTTGAGATACGAACTGCAAGGTAATATTTCGGTTATCTTCCTCAGAAATAAAACAGGAATGTCATTCATTATGGAACCCCTCCCTTCACTTACGGCTCGGGGGAGAGCGGGTCCCCTTGAGGGCGCAATTCGGCCGGGGCATTCTCTGGTGCCGAGCCCTCTGGCGAAGATTTCTTCCCCCGTTTTGAGGCCATCACCTCCGGGTCTTCAGAGGCAGTCCTTTTCTTTCCCTGGTCGGGGGAATTTTTGATTCTTCCCTTCCTAACATCCTCCTTCGCGGAGGCGGTAGCTCCTTGGTTCCCCCCTTCGCCTTCTGCCAAAAGCACGACCTCCAGCATCCTGGGTAGCATGGGCTTCGGCGCGGTCTCGAGCAGGGGGGCGGGACACCTGATAAGCTTTGCCTTCACTATCCACTCCTGTTCAAAGGACAACTCTGTTAAGGGTAATTTTATGATGGAAACACGGGTGGCATGTCCAAATACGAAGCTACTTACTTGAGCGTCCGGGCGATTGCAGCTCAGACCTACGTCCTTGGACAAATCCGGACACCTTGCTTGTGATCCGAAGAACAATTTGTACATCTCCACCGGCGTCGTGCCCATAAAGTGTTGGAGGACTCACGGTCCTTCCGGGTTGAATTCCCACAGGCGGATAGGGCGACGTTTGCAGGGCAGTGTGCGGCGAATCAGCATAACTTGCGCCACTACGATCAAATTGATATCTCTTTCTAGAAGATCTCGAATGCGGTCCTGCAGCAAGGGCACGTCCTTGGGCGACCCCCAGATAAGCCCTTCATTGACCCATGACGCTAGCCGTGGTGGGGGACCCAAGCGAAAAGTAGGTGGTGCCACCCATGTGGCTTAAAACTAGTCCCGTTGCTATAAGCCGAACTCCTCTTGAAAAGAGCCCTCGGGCCATGGAGCGTCGGCTATCTTGATTATTATAGCTCCTCCGCACTTAGCGTGCTGCCCCTCGATCATCTTCGGTTTGACCTTGAAGGTTCTAAGCCACAATCCGAAGTGAGTAGTAATATCGAGGAAGGCCTCACACACGACAATGAATGATGAGATTTGGAGGATGGATTCCAGAGCTAAGTCATGGAACTCCAGCCCGTAATAAAACATAAGCCCCTTCACGAAGGGATCAATCGGGAAGCCTAGCCCCCTAAGGAAGTGAGATGTTAACACCACGCTCTCACCGGCTGGGGAGTGGCAATGGCCTGCCCTTGAGCAGGCAGCCTATGCGAGATTTCACCGGTTAGATACCTAGCATCTCTCAGCTTTTGCACATCTTCTTCTGTAACGGAGGAAGGCATCCACCGGCCTTGAAGGTCGGAGCCGGACATTGTCAAAGGTCCGAAGCGCCTAAAACTAGAGCTTTGGGTGTTGGAACTCGAAGCAAGGGGCGGATTCGATTGGATTGAAAAGAAAGGAGTCGAGCCTTGGTCTCTTTATAAAGGAGTTTAATACCAAGAGCCCTCCCCGTAACCGTTTGGGACTCGCTTTCAATTAGGGAGTCATACCAAAGGAACGGTTGGGTTACCCACGCCTGTATTGATGAGAATCCCGGAATAAGGGGACACGATCTCTGCTTTGACAAGACGTGCCAAGGAAACCGACTCGCTAAAAGCGCTGAGGCGGAACAGTAAAACGATTCGAATAGAGGCCTGGCCATGGCGTGATGTCACGCTGTGGAGTACGTCAGCAGATTAGATTGGTGCAAATATTATTCTCTCTACGGTGGCATGTGGAACTTATTTTGCAGAGTCAGACACTATCCTTATGTTCAACATCTTCTATGAAGTATTCGGAGGAGGAAACCGCCTTGCAATGCCGAAGACAATTTGCATGCCGGACTCATTGTCATTGAAGCCTGGTTCACGGACTACTGAGGGAGTCCTAGATTAGGGGGTGTCCGGATGGCCAGACTATGACCTTTGGCCGGACTCCCGGACTATGAAGATACAAGATTGAAGACTCCGTCCCGTGTCCGGATGGGACTTTCCTTGGCGTGGAAGGCAAGCTTGGCGATACGATATGAAGATCTCCTCCCATTGTAACTGACTCTGTGTAACCCTAGCCCTCTCCGGTGTCTATATAAACCGGAGAGTTTTAGTCCGTAGGAAAAACAACAATCATACCATAGGCTAGCTTCTAGGGTTTAGCCTCTCTGATCTCGTGGTAGATCCACTCTTGTACTACCCATATCATCAATATTAATCAAGCAGGAGTAGGGTTTTACCTCCATCGAGAGGGCCCGAACCTGGGTAAAAACATCGTGTCCCTTGTCTCCTATTACCATCCGCCTAGACGCACAGTTCGGGACCCCCTCCCCGAGATCCGCCGGTTTTCACACCAACACCCGTCCTGTCCCAGCTTGGTTCCCCCTTTCTGATCTCGTGACGACTCGGTGCTCTACGCTGGTATGCCAGGTTGCGATGCCGTGGTCAAGGCCAGGAGGTGAGCAGCCCGAGGTCCAGTAAGAGCCCCTGAGGTGCGATGCTCAAGAGGTCCCCTTTAGCACACAAGCGGCCACCGAGAGTCAAGAAAGGAAGGCAACATTGCCGTCACAGAGCTGCATTTAGGTGGGGGTTTTGTGTAGCATCAATCTGCTATCGTAGGTGCGAAACTTATCTCGAAGGCATGGAGTCGTTCCATTGTGTCGCGCCGGACCCGGATGTCGATAGCTGGGATGCAGCTAGGTTAGGCCTTTGCGGGCCTCTCCTCTCCTTCCCACATCCTCCTTAGTGCTCTACGTCCTCAGGTCCCATCCCTCGAGCGAGCTCAGACGCCGCTTGTATGCCAGGTCATGATGTCGTGGTCAAGGCCAGGGGGTGAGGGCTGGAGAGCCAGTAAGAGCTCCTGAGTCGCGATGCTCAGGAGCCCCCCTTTTAACGTGCAAGCGGATCGCTCGGGAAAGAGAGAGAGAGAGCTCATGATGCCACCCGCTGTTGGCCTTAGGGGGTTCCTATAAACCAACATGAGAGACACACGGATCGCCATTATGATTGCCGGTGACGCTTGCGGGGCTGCCGCGGGCCAGAGCTCGACCACTCAGATTTCTCGGCATTGCAGGGACGGACCCATGCACAAGCGTCGTGCCAGCGCAAGCAGTTCCAGTGGTAGGTGTCAACCGAGGAGATGATAATCACAGAGAGGTTAAGCATGAAAGGAAAATCATCTTAGATAAAAAGCAGGAAGGGTACATGCCACTGGGTGAGGCCCGAGCGGCTTAGTGGATGATGCGGCCCGAGGGGCGCCCCCTAGCAAGGTAAGATAAAGAAATAAGCAAAAGGGATACATGCTGCAGGGACAGACCCACGTGTCCTGGGAATGATGCAGCCCTGGGGGCACTCCTAGTTTAAATGAACTTGGAAGATGTCACCTGATTCCGTTGCGGGTGGAGGGGTGTTGGAGTAGCTGAAGATGCGCGGTGAAGAGGCCAGCCCTCACGAGCCGCCAAAGCCCTGAGCCTCGGGAGGCTCTAGGGGCCTAGGTGGTTCCCTGAGGACCACCTCCATCTCCGCCAGAACCTCGTGATGCCTGACCTCTTGGTCCGCCAGAATGCTCCGCAAATGGCGCTGGTGAGAAGCAACCGCGTTTGGCAGGCCAAAAGGCATGTGAACATAGCTGCGCGGCGGACCCTCGCAATGTCCCACTTGCGAAGGCTAGAGGCGCTCCTGAGACGCAGCTCGGTTGAGCCCCTGTAAGTCGATGCAGACGCGCAGCCGGCCATACTCTCCTGGATGGGGAGCTATGCCAGGCAGGCGGTGATCACCGCGTATGGCAATTGGTTCCTGAAGCTCCTGAGTGATCTTGGTGATGAACTCCTGTGGGCCGGGCCTTCCATCCCCCATGCCTTCCTGAGAGAAACGTGCCGCAAAGCACACCTCCAGGTGGTGCCCGAGCGCCTTCCTCGTGATCTTGGCAAAGTCTGAGGCCCTCCGGAAGAGAGCCCCCGAGCCCTGCCCGAGGAGGGCACAGGGCGTGCCTTCCTATGCAATGGAGGAAGGAACCCCTTGCACGGGAGCATATCTTGATGCGACACTCCGGAGATGCCAACCTCCAGAGGCCTTGAGCCGGGTGATGTTTTCTTCTTCTTGGGAGCTACCTCAGGAGGATTCTCGCTCTTGCAATCTGGGTCTTCAATTGATGCAGCTTGAAAGGCACGCTCGAGCAAGCACACCGCATCCTTTTCCTCACTAGGGACTGTGATGACCCCACCGCTTCCTTGCAGCTTGAGGACATTATAGCCGTGGTGGGTCACTACCATGAACTTGGCCAGGGCCAGATACCCGAGGATGGCATTGTATGGCAGGCGAATATGGGTGACATAGAAGTCGATGAGCTCAGTTCGGTAGTTGTTGCACTGTCTGAAAGTGACGGGGAGGCGAACCTGCCCTATCGGAGTGGTGGAGCCGTCAGTAACTCCAGAGAAAGGCTTGGTAGGCTGGAGCTGATCATATGGTACTTGAAGGTTGTTGAACATCTCGAGGGACAGGACGTTGAGTCCTGCACCACCATCGACGAGAGTCCTGGTAACTTGCACATTGCTGATGACTGGGGAGCAGAGCATTGGGAGGACGCCAGTTGTGGCTGCGCACTTCAGTTGGTCTGCTGAGCTGAAAGTGATGGCGCACATGGACCATTTGAGCGGATGTGTGGCCTCGAACTTGGGGAGGACTGTGTTCCCCTCGCAAACAAACTGCTTGAAGATGCGCTCATAGGATGGGGCCTGGGTACCACCCAAGATACAAGCGACAGCACGCGGCTCCTGGAAGCCCCCAACCCCCTCGTCCTAGTGGTGATCATCATACCTTCTTGGCGGCGGAAGCGGAGGAATACCTGCGTTGCCCTATGGGTGGTCCTCGCGAGGCTGATCCCTCCAAGCTCCCTAGCGAGGCTGGTCCTTCCAGTGATCCTCACGAGGTCGGTCATGTCACTCCTGGCAAGGGCCTCGGTCGTCCCATCGTCCTCTGCCTCTTCCTCCTCCTCGGCCATAGCCCGGATCGTTGCGCTCGGGGCGTCGACCTACGCGTCTTTCTCGAATGGCTCTGAGCTCCTGACATTTGTTGGTGTTGTGGGTGTAGAGGTTGTGGTAGGCGCAGAATCGACTACCCTTGGATGACTCCGGCTGGTCCTTGACGCGTTTCATGTCTGGCTCTGCTGCGAGCACGGCTTCTCCTTTACGCTTCATGTCCTTGGCCTTGGCCTTCTTCTCCTCTGGTTCAACAGCTGGAAGCTCGAGGAGGGAGAGGCGTCCCTCCTCAGCTCTTGCGCACTTGGTTGCCAGGTTGAACAGCTCATGAGACGTGCACAGGTCCTCGTGAATGGCAAGTTCCTCCTTCATCTTGATGTCGTAGATGCCATCAGAGAACCCTGAGATGATGGCCTCCTCTATTACCCTGGGAATCTTGAGGCAGGCATTGTTGAAGCGCTGGATATACTTCTGCAGAGTCTCCCAGGGTTGCTGCTTGATGCTGCACAGGTCACCCATGGCCGGAGGATGGTTGCGAGTGCCTTGGAAGTTGGCAATGAAGCGGCTGCGCATCTCGTCCCAAGAGGAGATCGAGCTGGGAGTCAGGTTCAGGAGCCAGGTGTGGTCACCGTCCTTGAGCGCCATGGGAAACCAGTTCGCCATGCCCAGCTTGTAGAGCTGCAGGAACTCCACGGGGTCGGTGGTGTCGTAATAGCGAGGAGGCAGGTCCGGATTGAACTTGCCAGGCCAGGCGACGCTACACAGCTCGGCGGTGAAGGCGTGACATCCTGCCGTGGCCACCAGAGCTCTTTGCAGATGCGGGGCCTGCTCTTGATGGTTCTCGCGCACTACCGCCTATGGCAGCGCAGGGTCTTGGCATGCTGACACAGGGATGCGGTCTTGCCGCACACATGCGGGGAGCACGCGAGCGCCTTCTTGAGGACGAGGGATTTCTTGACAGCTTCTTTCTTGCCGCGTGGGTGCCGGACGCAGTGGGTCGTGCCCAAGAGACGCGCGCCTTGGAGCCAGGGCGCCTTCTTGGGGAGGAGGTGGCGGAGGCACCCCCGGAGCCGCATCGCCCATGCAGGACGGAGGGCAAGGCAGCAAGAGGGACTGCGCAAGAGAGCCCCCTGCGACGCTGATGAGCTTGGTGATGCAAGCGAACCACTCCTCATAGAGGTCACAGACGGGGCCGTAGTGCAGGAGTTCACGTGCTAGGAGCAGCGCGGCGTGCATGTCCACGGGGGCGCGGCGAGCATGAGGCGACGAGCCAGCTGGGGTCAGCGATGGAGTGGCGGTGCAGCCTTCCTGCCGCACTGATGGGTGCAGCAAAGTTGCTTGCTGCTCGTTCCCTGCCGGGCCGGTGGCGGCGTGGGCGGCAAGGGACGGAGAACGACGAGGAGCCCCACCGACGGGAACCGTCTGGGCGATGTGGGCGGCGAGAGCAGCCCGGCGCTCGATGCGAGGTCGGCGTGCGCCCGCCATGGATGCGATGAAGCGATGGGACATAGACTATCTGAGGGAGTTCTGGACTAGGGGGTGTCCGGATAGCCGAACTATCATGATCGGCCGGACTCCAAGACTATGAAGATACAACATTGAAGACTTCGTCCCTTGTCCGGATGGGACTTTCCTTGGCGTGGAAGGCAAGCTTGGCGATACGGATATGTAGATCTCCCACCATTGTAACCGACTCTGTGTAACCCTAGCCCTCTCCGGTGTCTATATAAACCGGATGGCTTTAGTCCGTAGGACGAACAACAATCATACCATAGGCTAGCTTCTAGGGTTTAGCCTCCTTGATCTCGTGGTAGATCTACTCTTGTAACACACATCATCAATATTAATCAAGCAGGACGTAGGGTTTTACCTCCATCAAGAGGGCCCGAACCTGGGTAAAACATCGTGTCCCTCGTCTCCTGTTACCATCCGCCTAGACGCACAGTTCGGGACCCCCTACCCGAGATCCGCCGGTTTTGACACCGACATTGGTGATTTCATTGAGAGTTCCTTTGTGTCGTCACTGATAGGCTCGATGGCTTCTTCGACCATCATCAACGACGTAGTCCAAGGTGAGACCTTTCTCCCCGGACAGATCTTCGTATTCGGCGGCTTCGCACTGCGGGCCAACTCGCTTGGCCGTCTGGAGCAGATCGAAAGCTACGCCCCTGGCCGTCAGGTCAGATTTGGAAGTTTGAACTTCACGGCTGACATCCGCGGGGACTCGACCCTCGATTGATTCAAGCCACAGCCTAGCGTGCCGCACTGTCACGGCGAGCATGATTTAGCTCTGCAGCCAGACAGTACCCTGGAGGCCGCACTCGAGCCCGCTCCGATCATCAATTCAGAGCCGGCGGCGCAGGACGAGGACGGATGGCTAGACACCGCATCGGGAGCTGCAACCTCTACGGCGATAGAGCCGAACGATGACATTGTCCCTCATGAAGCCCGTGACTCCAAGGCGCCGGACTCCTTGCCGAACTCCGGACCTCCCGCGCCCCCTCCGATCGAATCCGATTGGGCGCCGATCATGGAGTTCACCACAACGGACATCTTTCAACTCTCACCTTTTGGCGACATCTTGAGTTCGCTAAAGTATCTCTCCTTATCAGGAGAGCCCTGGCCGGACTGCGGTCAGGACGGTTGGGATGCGGACGACGAAGAAATTCAAAGCCCACCCACCACCCACTTGGTAGCCGCTGTCGACAATCTAACCGACATGCTAGACTACGACTCCGAAGACATCAACGGTATGGACGAAGATGACGGAGACGACCAAGAACCAGCGCCTACTGGGCACTGGAAAGCCACCTCATCATATGACATATACATGGTGGATATCCCAAAGGACG
Organism: Triticum dicoccoides; assembly: GCF_002162155.2. NCBI lineage: Eukaryota > Viridiplantae > Streptophyta > Magnoliopsida > Poales > Poaceae > Triticum > Triticum dicoccoides. The sequence continues at coordinate 70,074,081 of NC_041383.1, forward strand.
GGAATGGCGAAGAAACAACGGAGGATGACCCCTCCAAGAAGCAGCCCAAGCGCCGGCGTCAGCGGCGCCGCTCTAGATCCCGCCACAGCAAGAATGAAGACTCCGGCACCGGAGATAATAATGCACCGGACAGTGCCAAAGACAACCCACTCTAGCAAGATGCGGCGCAGGAGGACGGAAACACCAGCCCTCATGAGAGGGCGGCAGAAGAAGAGGTAGAGGATTACATGCCTCCCTCCGGAGACGAGGCAAGCCTCGACGACGACGAATTCGTCGTGCCTGAGGATCCCGTCAAACAAGAGCGTTTTAAACGCAGGCTTATGGCCACGGCGAACAGCCTCAAGAAAAAGCAGCAACAGCTTAGAGCTGATCAAGATCTGCTAGCCGACAGATGGACTGAAGTCCCCGCGGCCGAAGAGCATGAGCTCGAACGCCCCTCCAAAAGTTACCCTAAACGCAAGCTGCTCCCCCGATTAGAGGAGGAAGCATATGAACCCGCATCACCAGGAGACAATACGGCTGACCGACCACCTCGTGGTCGGGACAGAGAGGCTTCTAGGCCCTTCACTAGACCCAGACCCCGGCATCGCTCGAAAAGCACAAGGACACAGGGGAATGCTCCGGACTTGCGGGATATATTGGAGGATAAGGCAAGACAATCAAGATCGATCTATGGATCGCGTGGGCGCCCCACGGTACGTGACGACAGCCGTCGCGCCGGACACAGTAAGTCCGGCTGGGTCGAACAAAACAGACAAAGTTCTTTTGAGCTCCGTCGTGATATCGCCCAGTACAGAGGCGCCGCACACCCACTATGCTTCACGGATGAAGTAATGGATCATCAAATCCCCGAAGGGTTTAAACCCGTGAATATCGTATCTTATGATGGCACAACAGACCCCGCGGTTTGGATCGAAGACTATCTTCTTCACATCCACATGGCTCGCGGTGACGATCCTCACGCCATCAAATATCTCCCCCTCAAGCTTAAAGGACCAGCCCGGCATTGGCTTAACAGCTTGCCAGCAGAGTCAATTGGGAGTTGGGAAGACCTGGAAGCCGCATTCCTCGATAACTTCCAAGGCACGTATGTGCGACCACCAGACGCTGATGACCTAAGCCACATAATTCAGCAGGCAGACGAATCGGCCAGACAATTCTGGAAACGGTTCTTAACCAAGAAAAACCAAATCGTCGACTGTCGGGATGCGGAGGCCCTCGCGGCCTTCAAGCATAACATCCACGACGAGTGGCTTGCCCGGCACCTGGGACAGGAAAAGCCGAAATCCATGCCAGCCCTCACTTCACTTTTGACCCGCTTCTGCGCAGGTGAGGATAGCTGGCTAGCACGCAGCAACAACCTCAGCAAAAATTCTTGCAGTCCAGATTTCAAGGACCGAAATGGCAGGTCGCGTCGTAACAAAAACAAACGCCGCATTAACGGCGACAATAGTGAGGATACGACAGTCAATGCCGGATTCAGAGTCTCTAAACCCGGTTAGCGGAAAAAGCCATTCAAAAGAACTGCTTCGGGTCCGTCCAATTTGGACCGAATACTCGACCGCTTGTGCCAGATACACGACACCCCCGAAAAGCCAGCTAACCACACCAATAGGGATTGTTGGGTATTCAAGCAGGCAGGCAAGTTAATTGCCGAAAACAATGACAAGGGGCTGCATAGCGATGACGAGGAAGAGACCCGACCGCCAAACAATAGAGGGCAGAAGGGTCTCCCCCCACAGGTGCGGACGATGAACATGATATACGCAACGCACATACCCAAAAGGGAGCGGAAGCATGCACTCAGGGATGTATATGCGATGGAGCCAGTCGCCCCGAAGTTCAATCCATGGTCCTCCTGCCCGATCACTTTTGACCGAAGGGATCACCCCACCAGCATCCGCCACGGCGGATTCGCCGCATTGGTGTTAGACCCAATCGTCGATGGATTTCACCTCACCAGAGTCCTGATGGATGGCGGCAGCAGCCGGAACCTGCTCTATCAGGATACAGTGCGCAAAATGGGCATAGACCCCTCAAGGATTAAACCTACCAAGACGACCTTTAAAGGCGTCATACCAGGTGTAGAAGCCAATTGTATAGGCTCAGTTACACTGGAAGTGGTCTTCGGATCCCCGGATAACTTCCGAAGCGAGGAGTTAATCTTCGACATAGTCCCATTCCACATCAGCTATCATGCCTTGCTCGGACGTACCGCGTTTGCAAAGTTCAACACGGTGCCGCACTACGCATACCTCAAGCTCAAGATGCCAGGCCCTCGAGGAGTCATCACGGTCAACGGAAACACTGAATGTTCTGTCCGAACGGAGGAACATACAGCGGCTCTCGCGGCAGAAGTACAATGCAGCCTCTTAAGGCAATTCTCGAGTCCGGCCATTAAGCGGCCGGACATCGCTAAGCGCGCCCGGAGTAACATACAACAAGACCACCTGGCACATTCCGAGCACGCGTAGCAGTGCGGCCCCAACCCCATCCCCTGCAAAACGTCAAAACAGGTCCTTCGCGTACACCATTACGCTCTGAAGATACCATGGGCACGGGGAGAGGGGCACGACCACGATAAGCCCAGACTGCTGCTCAACCACACAAGGGGCTCTCAAGTGCGTCGTTTTTTTTTCTTTTTACCTTTTATTTTTTACCCACAGAACTCCGTTCGTCAGAGGCCCTGTCCGGCAGCAGACCTGCCGAACTCACGATGCAACGTCCAGGGAAGGATAAAGGCTACAACGAATATACAGGTGGTCTCCATTACGAGCATTTTGATACACCAATACGTAGCCTACCCCTGGAGGGGGACATGTTTAACAGTCCCATCCCTTGCTTATCGCACTATTTGTATCGTTCTGCATTCATAGCAGCACTTATTGAATAAAACAATGCAGCACCTTTTTGCTCATAATTGCATTTCCTTTTCATACATATGTTCATTTATGACATGTCGCATCCGTACACTTTGGTACGGTTAAAACACACCAGGGGCTTATGTTTCCCGCATCATGGTGTGATAAGTCCGAATACTTTCACAAGTACGGCACCCCGAACTTATAGCATTATATGCATCGGCTCCGAATCATGTCTTGGGTCAATAGTTGGGTTTGCCCGGCTCCCATGTTTTGGTACCTTACGTTCCGTTTTATCGGCTAAGGTAGCACTGGGAGAACCACTGCGATTGCGCCCCAGTTGAGCTGGGTTAACGCCCTAGTGGAGAAAGCTAAAACTGACCGTCATGATGAGGCGAGAGCCGGTCGCTGTTCGAGAGGTTTTTGCGAGTCCTTAAAGACTTATGCCGCTTAGAGCGAGGAGCCGGATCTTGTCCGGCCCAGGCGTGGATAGCGCCCCAAATTCGGCCTTCCGAAGACTAGGGGCTTCGCCGAAATTTAAAATTATAGAATTCTATGGCTAAGTGAGAGTGTTCAAGCATTATAAGTCCGGTTGCCTTGTTCGCTGTGTTGAGCGCCTCCCTAGATGGACCCAAAAATGGGAACAAGAGTGCTCAAGTTTATCCCGAACACCCCAGCACTCATGGCATGGGGGCTGAAGCCGACGACTTGCCATCTCTCTGATTTGATAAACAGCCGCACATAAGGTAATATGTTAAATTAACAAGTGTTGCTTAGCGCATATGAACTAAGTTCTCAGCGCACAAGATAACAAAATGCGAGTCTACTCAAAAATTACATCTTTGGAGCACTCCCCCGCAATAGTGCGGGCGCCCTTCAGCACACTCTTATAATACATCTCGGGCGTGCGATGCTCCTTGCCCTCTGGTGGTGGGTCCGTCACAAGCTTCTGGGCATCCATCTTGCCCCAGTGCACCTTTGCGCGGGCAAGGGCCCGACGGGCACCCTTAATACAGGCGGAGTGCTTGATGACTTCAACCTACGGGCACGCATCCACCAGCCGCCGCACCAGGCCGAAGTAGCTCCCAGGCATGGCCTCCTTAGGCCACAGCCGAACTATGAGGCCCTTCATGGCATGTTCAGCCGCCTTGTGGAGCTCGACCAGCTGCTTCAGCTGGTCCCTAAGGGGCACCTGATGTCCGGCCTCAGCATACTGAGTCCAGAAGACCTTCTCCGTCGAGCTCCCCTCCTCGGCCCGGTAGAATGCGGCAGCATCGAACACGCTGCGAGGAAGATCTGCGAACGCTCCTGGAGAACTCTGAATTCGGGTAAGCAATAGGTAATTAACACTCACATGCTTACTTTGTATTAAAAATGCCTTACCCGCTGCTATTTTCTTCACCACCTAAATCTCCTGGAGGGCCTTGTAGGCTTCAGCCTTAGCGGCTTTGGCACTCTCAAGAGCCATTGCAAGCTCAGACTCTCAAGTCTTCGAGTCACGCTCCAGGCTCTCATGTTTTTTCACAAGATCCTGGAGCTCTTGCTGTACCTCCGCCACCCGCGCCTCCTGCTTCTCTCGCTCGGTGCGCTCCACGGCCGCATTGTGTTCGGCCGCGGCCACCGCCTCTTTCAGGGTCACCACCTCGTTAGTGGCCCTTGCAATACCCACGTTATCCTTGTAATTCTTTTTTGCAATGAAAATCCTCTTCTATAAGGTGCAATTTTAATAAGGTGTTACTCACTTCCTTGTCCTCGAGCTGCTTCTTGGCACGACCGAGCTCGTTCTCGAACCGCTCGAGGTTTTCCTTCAAAGTATTGACCTCCGCAGTCAGTGCGGCAGAGGTCAGCAGCGCAGCCTGCAATCCCATATTGAAATAGTTTTTATGACTCCTGCGTATATCTTTTTAGATCCTCAGTCCGGCTTTTCTTTCCGAACACCGAACCGAGCATCAGGGGCTACTGTCTTGTGGTACCATTTTATACATATCGAAATTCTTACCTCAAAGCCTGTTAGAAGGCTGCTGCAGGCTTCGGTCAGCCCGCTCTTGGCGAGCTGCACCTTCTGAATCACCGCACTCATAACAGTGCGGTGTTCCTCTTCGATGGAGGCGCCGTTGAGCGCATCCAGCAAATCATCCGGCACCTCCAGTTGGACGGAGGCAGCCGGCGTCACGGTCTTGCCCTTCTTGTGAAGGGGTCGCTCACCGGACTCCGGAGCCACTGTGGGTTCCGGGGCCGAGTCCGGTGCAAAGTCCGGGAGGTTGTCCTGCGACACCTCCGGGGCCCTCTCCTCGTGGTGGGTCCCTTCCTAGGATCCCACCTCGTCACGGGGTGGAGGCAGTCAGAAGAGAATCCATATCCGACGCACCTAAGGACTCGCTCGTTGAAACGGGAAGATCATCCTTAGGCGGACTGCAGGGTTGTATGCGGCATTAGAAAGACATTATGTGGCGAAAAATAAAAACCTTGAAGTTATTCGGGAGTCCAGATACTTACGATCTTGCCAGGGGCTTGGCCCATGGAGGCCAGTCCTCGTCGTCGTCACTGGCATTGGCGGAGCAGTCCAGGGGAAGAGTTTTTCCCTTCTTGGACACTTCGGCCTCCCTTGTTGGGGAGGCCTTCCTTTTTTTCCCTCCCCCTGCTGGGGGAGAGGCTTTCTTCTTCTCCTCCTTGCCTTGGTGGGAGGAGTCGACCTCGGATTCATCATCCGATAGCACCTGAAAACGGGAACTCTTCCGAGTCCCCGTGGCCTTCTTCTCAGGCACCACGTGGGGTGCCGGAGCCAGCAGCCCCGTTAGGCGGGTGTCCGCCGGGTCCTCTAGTAATGGGGCCGGACAGATAGTTCATTCGGCCTTCGCCAGCCAATCCTGTCAAAGGTAAAGGGAGTTTAGATCCCGCATAAAGTCAAACTATGGAAAACAAATGGCAAAATCACTTACCTCGTTAGCTGGACGCTGCGAGCGGAATCCGCGATCTTTGGTAGCGGATGCGGGAGCCTCGGCGCCTTTGAACAGCACCTTCCAGACATCTTCGTACATAGTGTCGAAGAGCCCGCTCAGGGTCTGGTGCTGCGCCGGATCTAACTCCCACATGTTAAAGCCCCGTCGTTGGCATGGGAGAATCCGGTGGATGAGCATGACCTGGACTATGTTGACAAGCTTGAGCTTCTTGTCCACCAGCTTTTGGATGCAGGCTTGGAGTCCGGTCAGCTCCTCCGAATCGCCCTAGATCCGGCCACTCTCTTTCCAGGAGGTGAGCCGTGTAGGGATGCCGGATCTGAATTCGGGGGCCGCTGCCCAATCAGGGTCACGCGGCTCGGTGATGTAGAACCACCCCGATTGCCACCCCTTGATGTTTTCCACAAAAGTGCCCTCCAGCCACGTAACGTGGGACATCCTGCCCACCATGGCGCCTCCGCACTCCGCTTGGCTGCCCTTCACAACCTTCGGCTTGACACTGAAGGTCTTGAGCCACAAGCCAAAGTGGGGCTGGATGCAGAGGAAAGCCTCGCACACGACGATAAACGCCGAGATGTTGAGGATGAAATTCGGGGCCAGATCATGGAAATCTAGGCTGTAGTAGAACATGAGCCCCCAGACGAAGGGATGAAGTGGGAAGCCCAGTCCGCGGAGGAAATGGGGAAGAAATACTACCCTCTCATGGGGCCTGGCGGTGGGGATGAGCTCTCCCTCATCGGGGAGCCGGTGCGCGATGTCGCTGGACAAGTATCCGGCGTCGCGTAGCTTCTGGATCTGCCCTTCCGTGACGGAGGAGGCCATCCACTTGCCTCCCGCTCCGGACATAGTTGGAGAAGGTTGAGGTGAGAAGTGCGGACTTGGGCGCTGGAGCTCGAGTTCGCGGAGATGGATAAGACAAAGAGGAAGAAGGCGCAGGTAAAAGGGTTGGATCTTTATCCCCTTATATGGGCGAACAAAAACATGTGTCCCCACCGGCCTGGTAAAACTCGCTTATCTCCCAAGCGTCACAATCAATGACGCGGTTGGGTTACCCACGTCCATATTGATGGGAATCCCGGAATAAGGGGAACACGATCTCTGCTTCGACAAGACGTGCCAAGGAAACCGCCTCGCTAAATGCGCTGAGGTGATACAATAAAAACAATTCGAGTAAAGGCTTGGTAATGGTGCGACGTCACGCCACAAAATACATCAGCAGATTGAACTTGTGTAATGTTATTCTCTCTACGGTGGTACATGGAATTTATTTTTGGAGAGCCGGACACTATCCTGATGTTCACAATCTTCTATAAAATTCGGAGGAAGAACCCGCCTTGCAATGCCGAAGACAACATGCACGCAGGACTCGTCGTCATTGAAGCCTGGTTCAGGGGCTACTGAGGGAGTTCCGGACTAGGGGGTGTCCGGATAGCAAAACTATCATGATCGGCCGAACTCCAAGACTATGAAGATACAAGATTGATGACTTCGTCCCATGTCCGGATGGGACTTTCCTTGGCGTGGAAGGCAAGCTTGGCGATACGGATATGTAGATCTCCTACCATTGTAACCGACTCTGTGTAACCCTAGCCCTCTCCGGTGTCTATATAAACCGGATGGCTTTAGTCCATAGGACGAACAACAATCATACCATAGGCTAGCTTCTAGGGATTAGCCTCCTTGATCTCGTGGTAGATCTACTCTTGTAACACACATCATCAATATTAGTCAAGCAGGACGTAGGGTTTTACCTCCATCAAGAGGGCCCGAACTTGGGCAAAACATCGTGTCCCTCGTCTCATGTTACCATCCGCCTAGACGCACAGCTCGGGACCCCCTACCCGAGATCCGCCGGTTTTGACACCGACACTAGCAAAGAAAAGATTCTGGTGCACCCTTACCTGGCGCGCCAAATATCGGATATCGGGTTCCGGCAAAACCCTTAAGGTTGGAACTATGGGGTGCACACGAAGATCTTCTCCCTACCGAAACACTCCCAGAACCTCGCCGTGGTTCTAAGCTAACAAGATGAACAACACAAGGGACACGAGATTTATACTTGTTCAGGCCACCATTATGGTGTAATACCCTACCTAAGTGTGTGGTGTGTGGATTGCCTCTTGGGCTAATGAGGAACAGTACAAGTGAACAACAGCCTTGCGAGGAGAGGTGTTCTTGTGGTGGTGTGGTTGATTCTGGTCCGAGTGGATCCCGGGGGTTCATCTCTGCGTGTCCCCTTCTATGGTGGTGGCTAGTCCTATTTATAGAGGGCCTGGTCCTCTTCCCAAATATTGAGCGGGAAGGGATTCCACAATGGCGGGATTTGAAGGGGGACAACCAATACAAGCTATCCTGACTAAAGGTGGTCTTCGACTACCAAAGGCACTTGTGATGACGCCGTCTTGGGCTCCACGGTGACCTCCGTCTTGCCGTCCTTTTGGTCCTTGTCTTGTTGCACCAATATGGAAACCTTTGCTTGATGCCTCGTTACTCAATGACTGCGCTTGCCCCCTTTGCACCAAAGAGGAAACAAGTACACTGCGCCGGTCGGCGCCCGCCTATTCTCGGTCGTCATGGCTTGCGTCATGCGCACATCGCGAGGTACTCCTTGCCTTGATCTCTCCGCCTCCTAGCGAGCCTGCATGGAGAGGCCGCCCCTGAGGAGGCCTTGCGTCGTCCGCCCCGTGAGGCTTGGCCCCTCGCAAGGGTCTTGACCTTGGGTTGATGAAGATGGGCCATACTGGGCCACTGATGAGCCATGCCGCAGGCCGGAAGCAGGAAACTCTGGATACTCCCATATCCAGGACGCCAACAATCACGCCTCAGGGGCTCTTACTGGACCTTGGGCCGCTCACCTCCTGGCCTTGACCACGGCATCATGACCTGGCATACCAGCGACGGCTGCAGCCTGCCTGGGACCGGGACCTGTCAGCGTAGAGCGCCGAGTCGTCGCAAGGTTATAAAGGGGGAACCAAGCCGGGACAGGACAAGCACTCGCACAACCTCATATTAAGGATAAAATCAACAAAAGACATCGTAGATCCTTATGCGCCCCCACGGGGTGTTTCTCGATTCTTCGCAGGTAACAAAAGGAGAAAGCCTTCCGAAGTCCTAACTACACGCGCCTCCGTGGCCGACGTCATCATCAATAGTGGGCCATGGGAGACCGGCCCAAACAACTTCCAGATCGGCGGCGGCGATGCCCCGATGCTGCCGCCTTGCTCCGGGTATGGCGAGAGCTCGGGGGTGCGTAGATGTCGTCGCTCGTCTCCGGAGTCTCGTAGAGCTTGGGAGAGTCGCAGGACTCCCAAGCGTTGCTGCTGCTGCCGAAGGAGCCACTAGAGGAGCGGACGGCAGGCCGAGCCCCTACCGCGTCGATGTCCAGTCTGCCCCCTCCGGGGCAGCACTCCAGGCGGCGGCCTTTCGCGTCGAAGACCTTGAAGAACAACGTGTAGGCGCCATCATATTCGAATTGGATCGCGAGGGCGCCCCCCGTTCGGCAGACTCGGGCGACCTCTCCCCAGTCTCGGGTCATGAAGATCTTGCCTGAGGAAACGACCTCAACTTCCGCTCCGGTCGCCGGAGAGCCACAATCGGTGTGTTGCAGCCAAAGCTTAAGTGGCCCCCTCAGCGGCATCTCGGTGGAGAAGAACGAAGGGAAGCAGATCCAAGTGCTTGGAGCTATCACCGCATGCAACACAAGCTCGTGAGAGGAGTCCACGGTGTGGACTCGAGGGGCAACGGCGCGCGCCGCCATGGCGTGCCGACCATGGCTGTGGCACGGGCGGCGCTGCTTGCCACCCCTTTCTCCGGAGCCCTCGGCTTGGGCGCACTGGGGTAGTGGGTACCTAGGAGGTGGCTGATACGTCTCCAATGTATCTATAATTTTTTATTGTTCCATGCTATTATATTACCCCTTTTGGATGTTTGTGGGCTTTATTTTACACATTTATATCATTTTTGGGACTAACCTACTAACCGGAGGCCTAGCCCATATTGCTGTTTTTTTGCCTATTTCAGTATTTCGAAGAAAAGGAATATCAAACGGAGTCCAAACGGAATGAAACCTTGGGGATCGTGATTTTTGGAACGAGCATGATCCGGAGAGCTTGGAGTGCAAGTCAAGAAGCTGCCGACGAAGCCACGACATAGGAGGCCGCGCCCCCCTGTCTCGTGGGCCCCTCGGGCGGCCACCGACGTACTTCTTCCTCCTATATATACCTACGTAACCCGAAAACATCCAAGAGCACCACGAAACACAATTTCCACCATCGTAACCTTCTATATCCGCGAGATCCCATCTTGGAGCCTTCGCCGGCACTCTGCCGGAGGGGGAATCGACCACGGAGGGATTCTACATCAACACCCTTGCCCCTCCAATGAGTTGTGAGTAGTTTACCACAGACCTACGGGTCCATAGTTATTAGCTAGATGGCTTCTTCTCTCTTTTTGGATCTCAATACAATGTTCTCCCCCTCTCTTGTGGAGATCTATTTGATGTAATCTCTTTTTGTGGTGTGTTTCTCGAGATCCGATGAATTGTGGGTTTATGATCAGATTGATTTATGGATATTAATTGAATCTTCTCTAAATTCTTTTATGTATGATTGAGTTATCTTTGCAAGTCTCTTAGAATTATCAGTTTGGTTTGGCCTCCTAGATTGATCTTTTTTGCCATGGGAGAAGTGTTTAGCTCTGGGTTCAATCTTGCGGTGTTCTTACCCAGTGACATAAAGGGTTGCAAGACACGTATTGTAGTGTTGCCATCGAGGATAACAAGATGGGGTTTATATCATATTGCATGAGTTTATCCCTCTACATCATGTCATCTTGCCTAATGTGTTACTCTGTTCTTATGAACTTAATACTCTAGATGCAGGCAGGAGTCGGTCGATGTGTGGAGTAATAGTAGTAGATGCAGGCAGGAGTCGGTCTACTTGTTATGGACGTGATGCCTATATACATGATCATGCCTAGATAATCTCATAACTATGCACTTTTCTATCAATTGCTCGACAGTAATTTGTTCACCCACCGTAATACTTATGCTATCTTGAGAGAAGCCTCTAGTGAAACCTATGGCCCCCAGGTCTATCTCTTATCATATTTGCTTTCAATCTACTTTTATTTGCATCTTAACTTTTTGCATCTATATTATAAAATTCCAAAAATATATTTATTCTATCATACTATCTCTATCAGATCTCACTTTCGCAAGTGGCCGTGAAGGGATTGACAACCCCTTTATTCCGTTGGTTGCGAGTTCTTAGTTTGTTTGTGTAGGTGCGTGGGACTTTTGAGGAGCCTCCTACTGGATTGATACCTTGGTTCTCAAAACTGAGGGAAATACTTACGCTACACTTGCTGCATCACCCTCTCCTCTTCGGGGAAAACCAACGCCAGCTCAAGACGTAGCAAGAAGGATTTCTGGCATCGTTGCCGGGGAGGTCTTCGCTCAAGTCAAGACTTACCGAGTACCCATCACAAACCCATCTCCCTCGCATTTACATTATTTGCCATTTGCCTCTCGTTTTCCTCTCCCCCACTTCACCCTTTTCGTTTTATTCGCCCTCTCTTTCCCAATCCCCTCTATTTTTACTCGCCGTTTTTCTGTTTGCTTGTGTGTTGGATTACTTATTGCCATGGCGCAAGATAATACCAAATTGTGTGATTTCTCAAATACCAATAATAATGATTTCCTTAGTACTCCGATTGCTCCTCTTAATGATGTTGAGTCTTGTGAAATCAATGTTGCTTTGCTGAATCTTGTTATGAAAGATCAATTCGCCGTCCTTCCTAGTGAAGATGCCGCTACTCATCTAAACAAATTTGTTGATTTGTGTGATATGCAAAATAAGAAAGATACAGATGATGATATTGTTAAATTGAAGTTATTTACGTTTTCACTTAGAGATCATGCTAAAGTTTGGTTTTCGTCTTTGCCTAAAAATAGTATTGATTCTTGGAACAAGTGCAAAGATGCTTTTATCTCTAAGTATTTTCCTCCCGCTAAGATCATCACTCTTAGGAACGATATTATGAATTTTAAACAACTTGATGATGAGCATGTTAACCAATCTTGGGAAAAAATGAAATTGATGCTTCGCAATTGCCCTACTCATGGTTTGAATTTATGGATGATCATAGAAAAATTTTATGCCGGTTTGAACTTTGCTTCTAGAAATCTCTTAGATTCGGCCGCGGGAGGCACCTTTATGGAAATCACGTTAGGAGATGCTACAAAATTTCTTGATAATATTATGGCCAATTATTCTCAATGGCACACCGAAAGATCTTCTAGTAAAAAAGTGCATGCTATAGAAGAAATCAATGTTTTCAGTGGAAAGATGGATGAACTTATGATATGCCTTTGTCTTCCTGGATTAAGAATAATAATGAATCTATGGATGTGAATTTTTTTGGTAGGAATAGCTTTGGAAACAATGCTTATAGAGGAAATTTTAATGCTAGACCATTCCCTAGTAATTCCTCTAATAATTATGGAAATTCCTACAATAATTCTTATGGTAATTTTAATAAAATGCCCTCTGATTTTGAGAATATTGTGAAAGAATTTAAGATTTCTCAAAAGAATTTTAATGCTTTGCTTGCAGAAAAATTGCTCAAAGTTGATGATTTGGCTAGGAATGTTGATAGACTTTCGCTTGATGTTGATTCTCTTAAACTTAGACCTTCTCGTCCTAAGCATGATATCAATGAGTCTCTCAAAGTAATGAGAATTTCCATTGACGAGCGCAAGGAAAGAACTGCTAGATTGTGTGCTAAGAAAGATAGCTTTATAAAAGCGTGTTCTTCTAGTTTCCGTGAAAATAACGATGAGGATCTTAAAGTTATTGATATGTCTCCTATTAGATCTATGTTTTGCAATATGAATTTTGATGATTATGGGACTAATGATGAATCAACTTTGCCTAGAAGGCGTCCCAAGAATTCAGAGTCTTTAGATCTTAATGCTAAATTTGGTAAAAGTGAGATTGGAGAATAGTCAACTTCTAATAATGTTGACCCCACTATCTCGGACTTCAAGGAATTTGACTATGATAATTGTTCTTTAAAAGGTTGTATTTCCTTGTTGAAATCCGTTGTTAATTCTCCTCATGCCTATAGTCAAAACAAAGCTTTTAACAAACATATTGTTGATGCCTTGATGCAATCTTATGATGAAAAACTTAATTTGGAAGTTTCTATACCTAGAAAGCTTAATGATGAGTGGGAACCTACTATAAAAATTAGAATTAAAGATTATGAGTGTTTTGCTTTGTGTGATTTGGGTGCTAGTATTTCCACGATTCCAAAAACTTTATGTGATATTCTAGGTTTCCATGATCTTGATGATTGCTCTTTAAATTTGCACCTTACGGATTCCTCCATTAAAAAGCCTATGGGAAGGATCAATGATGTCCTTATTGTTGCAAATAGAAATTTGGTGCCCATAGATTTTATCGTTCTTGATATAGATTGCAATCTTTCTTGCCCTATTATTCTTGGTAGACCTTTCCTTAGAACGATTGGTGCGATTGTTGATATGAAGGAAGGGAAAATTAGATTCCAATTTCCCTTAAAGAAAGGCATGGAGCACTTTCCAAGAAAGAAAGTAAAATTACCTTATGAATCTATCATGCGTGCTACTTATGAATTTAGTGCCAAAGATGGTACTACTTAGATCTATCTTCGCTTTTATGCCTAACTAGGGGCGTTAAACGATAGCGCTAATTGGGAGGCAACACAATTTTTCTTTATGTTCTTTGTTTTTGTTCCTGTTTAGTAATAAATTGTGTTTCTACTTTATGTTTAGATGTGTTTTCATGTTTTATTTAGTGTTTGTGCCAAGTAGAACCTATAGGATAAACTATGATGATAGTTGATTTGATTCTGCTGAAAAACAGAAACTTTGCGCTGACGAGAAAAAATTCAATAAATCACAGAAACGAGCTTTTGCATTGATTCGTTTTGCTGCTGATCACTAAATATATTGTCCAGTACGTCCTATTTTGGTATGATTTTTAGAGTTCCAAACGTTTGCGTTAGTTACAGATTGCTACATACTGTTCTGTTATTGACAGATTCGGTTGTTCTTGTGTTGTTTGCTTATTTCAATGCATCTATGGCTAGTAAATTAGTGTATAAACCATAAGGAAGTTGGAATAGGTTTAACACCAAAATAAATAAATAATGTGTTCATTGAAGTAACTTATGTGGTGGTTTTGTTTTCTTTCACTAACGGAGCTTATAAGATTTCATGTTGAGTTTTGTGTTGTGAAGTTTTCAAGGTTTGGGTAAAGCTTTTATGGACTATGGAATAAAGGCTGGCAAGAGCCTAAGCTTGGGGATGCCCAAGGCACCCCAAGACACTCAAGAATAGCCAAAATCCTAAGCTTGGGGATGCCCCGGGAAGGCATCCCCTCTTTCATCTTTGTTCATTGGTAACTTTAGTTGGAACTATATTTTTATTCGCCACATGATATGTGTTTTGCTTGGAGCGTCGTGTATTATATTAGTATTTGATTTTTAGTTTACCAGAATCATCCTTGCTGTACACACCTTTTGGAAGAATCTTATTTGATTAGAATTTGCTAGAATACTCTATGTGCTTCACTTATAGTTTTTGAGCTTGATAGTTTTTGCTCTAGTGCTTCACTTATATCTTTTAGAGCACGGTGGTGTCTTAATTTTATAGAAATTGCTAGTCTCTCATGCTTCACTTATATTATTTTGAGAGTCTCTTAGAACAACATGTTATTTGCTATGGTTACAAAGTTGGTCCTAGAATGATGAGCATCCAAGTTGGGTATAATAAAAACTATCATAGAAAATGAATTGGATGATATGATCAACTTGAAGCTCGATAATTGTTTTGAGATATAAAGGTAGTAATGTTAGGGTCATGCTAGTGGGTAATTATGAAATTGAGAAATACTTTTGTTGAAGTTGGCAAGTCCCGTAGCATGCATGTATGGTAAAAGTTGTGTGACAAATTTGTTGCATGAGGTGCTCTTTTGAGTGTCTTCCTTATGAGTGGCACTCGGGGAAGAGCGATGGAATTTTTCTACCAATCTATCCCTCTATGGTCATGCGTAGTAGTACTTTGCTTCGAGGGCTAAGTATACTTTTGCAATAAGTATATGAGTTCCCTTTTGACTAATGCGAGTCCATGGACATATGCACACTTATCCTTCCACTTTGCTAGCTTTACTTATTACCGCGCAACTTTCGCTAGTAGCATGAACCCTTTATTTACCTTCCTCAAAACAGCCACCATACCTACCTATTATGGCATTTCCATAGCCATTCTGAGATATATTGCCATGCTACTTTCCACCGTTCCGTTTATTATGACACGGTTCATCATTGTCATATTGCTCTTTTGCATGATCATGTAGTTGACCTCGTATTTGTGGCAAAGCCACCTTCATAATCTTCATACATGTCGCTCTTGATTCATTGCATATCCCGGTACACCGCCGGAGGCATTCATATAGAGTCATATATTGTTATAGCTTTGAGTTGTAAATCCATATAAGTGTGATGATCTTCATTATTAGAGGATTGTCCAAGTGAGAAAACACTACTAGGGAAAGGCTTATACACAGAAGCTTACTAGTAGCGAGGGTTATAAACCCTCGCTACTGCTACTTACTAGTAGCGCGGGTTTTTAAACCTCGCTACTACTAAGTTGATAGTAGTAGCGCGGGTTTTTAACCCTTGCTACTACTAAGCGCTCTTTACCGTGCCCCCCGGGACATGACATAGTAGTAGCGCGGGTTTTTATCCCTCGCTACTACTAAGTTGATAGCAGTAGCATTGGTTTTTAACCCTCGCTACTACTAAGTGGTCTCTACCGAGCCCCTGGACCATGCCATAGTAGTAGCGATGGTTATAAACCCGCGCTACTACTAAGTTGATATTAGTAGCGCGGGTTTTTACCCCTTGCTACTACTAATCGGCCTCAACCGTTCCCCTCCGGGACATGCCATAGTAGTAGCGAGGGGTAAAAACCCCTCGCTACTACCCCCCTTGGATCGCCTTTTCTTTTTTGTAAAAAGAAAAAGAAAATGATAAAAACTTGAAAAATTAAAATCCTTCGAGATGTAGTTATGTTACTACATGTACTACTTAGGGAAATTTAAGAACTTAAATTTCGACATGTTTTGCAAAAAGTGTAGGGAAAATGTAAAACGGCTATAACTTTTGCATACGATGTCAGAAAAAACGTATAATATATCAAAATGTTCAGCACGAAAATTCACATCCGATTTTGGTGACCTATGGCCTGTTTGCAAATTTTTAGAATCCTCAAATTCTAAAAGGAAAAAAAGTTATGCTCAAATTTCAGTTTTTTTTCAATTTTGGTCAAATCTAGTCAAACTGTGGTGAAACTACTTATTCAAGAAGTATTAGTGTTACTAAATAATTATTCAAGAATATTATTGTTACTAAATATTTGTACTAAAGGTTAGACCTTTAGTCCCAGTTTGAGCCACCAACCGGTACTAAACGTCGGAAAAATCACTATTCTGACCCTTTCAATGAACTTTGTCACAAAATGAACTCGATGTGAAAGTATTGCATGATCTGACCCTTTTAGCAAAGCCACAACCCGCGACGTTTCTGCCCAACGTAGAAACGCCGAGGTAGCTAGCGTTTCTGACCAAGAAGAAACGCCGAGGCAGCTAGCGTTGCGGACCAGGTAAGAAACGTCAAAGGCGCTAGCATTGCTGCCCATCATTGAAACGCCAAGGGACCATGGCGTTGCTTCTAAAGGTCCCATTTTCAAACTCTACCACCCCCCCCCCTGTGGGTCGCCTTTTCAGTTTTAAAAAAAATAAAAGAAAATGATGAAAATGTCAAAAAAAATAAAAGAAAATAAGTTTCCCATGTGATATGTGGTCTACTTGTTGGGAAAATTTGCGAATATGAATTTCGACTTTATTTGCAAAATCTCTCGAGAATTTGTAAAAATGGGCATAACTTTTGCATACTAACTCGGATGAAAAAGTTTTTTATATGAAAAATGATCTACTCGAAAAGTTAAACATCTTCAAAATCCTCAAAAACCTAACAGAAAAAAAGTTACGGGGCTTTTAAGATCTGGAGGCAAAAAAATTCATCAAATTTCAGTTTTTTTTATTTTTGTTAAATCTGGTCAAACTATGGTCAAACTAATTATTCAAGAATATTAGTGTTACTACATAATTATTTCAGTTTTGATGAATTTTGGTCAAATCTGGTCAAACTATGGTCAAACTATGGTCAAACAATGGTCAAACTAATTATTCAAGAAATATTAGTGTTAATAAATATTAGTGTTATTTTTTAGAACAATAGTTTCAAACTCAAACAGTGAAATGTGTGACTTCATGCTCAAGCTAAATTCTTGAGGTTAATAGGATTGACATCTTACTATTGTCAGGAACACAACAAGTGCCGACTTGGAAACGAGGGAGAATAGAACCCGGAAGTTAAGCGTGCTCAGGCTGGAGTAGTGAGAGGATGGGTGAACGTTCGGGAAGTTAGATGATTTGGAATGATGAGGGGTGATTAGAGATTAAATTGAGCAGCGATGAGGGGTGATTATAGATTGGAGGTTAAAATAATTCAGAAATTTGAAAATTAGGGAAAAAATAGAATTTTTTTCGAAAAAATTCAAAAAAAAATCAGAGATTAGAGATTAGTAGTAGCGCGGGTTTTTACCCACGCTACTACTAACAGACGTAGTAGTAGCGCGGGTGGCACCCGCGCTACTGCTATACGTTAGCTTTAGCGCCTTATTAGTAGCGCCGGCCCCTCACGCTACTAATAGGCCCAAAACCCGCGCTGCTGCTAGGCTTTTCCCTAGTAGTGAAAGGATGATGAAGACTATGATTCCCCCATAAGTCGGGATGAGGCTTCGGACTTTATACAAATAAAAGAGGCCAAAGAAGCCCACCAAAAAGAAAAAAAAGGAAAAAAAGAAAAAAAAAGAGAAAGAAAGAAAAGAAAAAGAAAAAAATAAAATGAGAGAAAAAGAGAGAAGGGACAATTGTTACTATCTCTTTTCCACACTTGTGCTTCAAAATAGCACCATGATCTTCATGATAAAGAGTCTCATATGTTGTCACTTTCATATACTAGTGGGAATTTTTCATTATAGAACTTGGCTTGTATATTCCAATGACGGGCTTCTTCAAAGTGCCCCAGGTCTTCGTGAGCAAGCAAGTTGGATGCACACCCACTTAGTTTCTTTTGTTGAGCTTTCATATATTTATAGCTCTAGTGCATCCGTTGCATGGCAATCCCTACTCACTCACATTGATATCTATTGATGGGCATCTCCATAGCCCGTTGATACGCCTAGTTGATGTGAGACTATCTTCTCCCACTTTTTGTCCTCACAACCACCATATACCACCATAGTGCTATGTCCATGGATCGCGCTCATGTATTGCGTAAGAGTTGAAAAAGCTGAAGCGCGTTAAAAAGTATGAAACAATTGCTCGGCTCGTCATCGGGGTTGTACATGATGGGAGTATTTTATGTAATGAAAATGAAGCATGGCCTAGCTATATGATTTTGTAGGGATAAGCTTCCTTTCGCTATCCTATTTTGATAGGACATGATTATTTGTTAGTATGCTTTGAAGCATTTTTATTTTTATGTTTTATAAGCTTTTATTTTGAACCATTTGGATCTAAACATTCATGCCACAGTAAAGAAAATTACATTGAGAATTTTGCTAGGTAGCATTCCACATCAAAAATTTCTTTTTTATCATTTACCTACTCGAGGACGAGCAGGAATTAAGCTTGGGGATGCTTGATACATCTCCAATGTATCTATAATTTTTGATTGTTCCATGCTATTATATTACCCCTTTTGGACGTTTATGGGCTTTATTTTACACATTTATATCATTATTGGGACGAACCTACTAACCGGGGGCCTAGCCCATATTGCTATTTTTTTTGCCTATTTCAGTATTTCGAAAAAAAAGAAATATCAAATGGAGTCCAAACGGAATGAAACCTTCGGGAGCGTGATTTTTGGAACGAACGTGATTCGAAGAGCTTGGAGTGCAAGTCAAGAAGCTACCGAGGAAGCCACAAGCCGCGCCCCCCCCTATAGGGCGCGCCCCCTGTCTCGTGGGCCCCTCGGGCGGCCACCGACATACTTCTTCCTCCTATATATACCTGCGTACCCCGAAAACATCCAAGAGCACCACGAAACACAATTTCCACCGCCGTAACCTTCTGTATCCGCGAGATCCCATCTTGGAGCCTTCGCCGGCACTTTGCCGGAGGGGGAATCGACCATGGAGGGCTTCTACATCAACACCCTTGCCCCTCCAATGAGTTGTGAGTAGTTTACCACAGACCTACGGGTCCATAATTATTATCTAGATGGCTTCTTCTCTCTTTTTGGATCTCAATACAATGTTCTCCCCATCTCTTGTGGAGATCTATTCGATGTAATCTCTTTTTGCGGTGTGTTTGTCGAGATCCGATGAATTGTGTGTTTATGATCAGATTTATCTATGGATATTAATTGAATCTTCTCTGAATTCTTTTATGTATGATTGAGTTATCTTTGCAAGTCTCTTCGATTATCAGTTTGGTTTGGCCTACTAGATTGATCTTTCTTGCCATGGGAGAAGTGTTTAGCTTTAGGTTCAATCTTGTGGTGTTCTTACCCAGTGGCAGAAAGGGTTGCAAGACACGTATTGTATTGTTACCATTGAGGATAACAAGATGGGGTTTATATCATATTGCATGAGTTTATCGCTCTACATCATGTCATCTTGCTTAATGTGTTACTCTGTTATTATGAACTTAATACTCTAGATGCAGGCAGGAGTCGGTCGATGTGTGGAGTAATAGTTGTAGATGCAGGCAGGAGTCGGTCTACTTGTTATGGACGTGATGCCTATATACATGATCATGCCTAGATAATCTCATAACTTTGCGCTTTTCTATTAATTGCTCGACAGTAATTTGTTCACCCACCATAACTATGCAAGTTTCAGCATCAGAGATAGAAGTTTAATTTTCATTATCAGGAGTCTTGTTCAATTAGAGCTTTGCATTCTCAACAAACTACGTTGAGCAAGGTCCTATCATTTTTCTTTTTCTTCGGGTTCAGTAGAAGCACGCAAAGTCCTATCATTTTCTTTTTCTTTTTAGTGTTATCATGAGAAAATAACTTGTGCACTAGTGTTATTTCTTTGTGAGTCTTGTTCAATTCTTTTTGGGTGTCCCTTAGGATAATGTGGTTCCTGAGTCATTTTACCTCCTCTAGTTGCAACCCTAACAACAAAGTCATGTATGTTGTTATTCATTTCATCAAGAAATTCTCTTTGACATTTATCAACTTGTTCTAACTGAGTTTGTACCATAGAAGCATGCTTTCCAACACCTCTAACATCATTTGAGATTTTAAATAACAAGACACTCAAGAAAGCAATCATATCAGAATTATATTCAACTATTTCATAACATTTGCATTGAAGTGATCTTGTTTTCTAATATAGTTTTCAAAATCATAAAGGAATTGGCTAGGATACATATTGTGAGGATTGTCATTATCATTGAACTTCATTGGAGAAATTACCACTACCACCTTAGGCAGTTGTTGTGTATTAAGGCCATGTATTTCTTCAATAGGAGGTAAATTTTTAACATCCTCATCTTTAATACGTTTTTCCTTCATAGATTTCTTTGCCTCTTGCATATCTTCAGGACTGAAATATAATATACTCCTCTTCAGGTGGTGGTTCAGGAAGAGTCCAATCATCATAATTTTTCAATATGTTATTCAATAATTCTTCAGTTTGTCCAACAGTTCATTCCCAGAAAACACAACTAGCACAACTACCTAGTAAGTCCCTAGAAGCATCGGTTAGTCCATTATAGAAGATATCAAGTATTTCATTTTTCTTAAGAGGATGATCAGGCAAAGCATTAAGTAATTGGCAAAGCCTCCCCCAAGCTTGTGGTAGACTCTCTTCTCTAGTTTGCACAAAGTTAAATATTTCCTGTAAGGTAGCTTGTTTCTTATGAGCAGGAAAATATTTTTCAGAGAAGTAATAAATCATATCCTGGGGACTACGCACACAACCAAGAGTAAGAGTATTGTACCAAGCTTTAGCATCAACCTTTAATGAAAAAGTAAATAGTTTTAGAATAAAGTAAAAGCGAGTTTTCTCATCATGAGTAAAAAGGGTAGCTATGTCATTCAACTTAGTAAGATGTGCCACAACAGTTTCAGTTTTATAACCATGGGAAGGATCAGATTCAACCAAAGTAATTAACTCTGGGTCGACAGAGAATTCATAATCCTTATCATGCATAAAAATAGGTGAAGTAGCAAACTTAGGATCATACTTCATTCTAGCATTCAGATATTTTTCTTTATACTTGCATAGTAATTTGTCTAGATCATCTCTATCCTTACAAGCAAGAATATCTCTAGTTGTCTCCTCATTCATAACATAACCTTATGGTACCTTAGGCAATTCATATCTAGGAAGGCTAGTTCTAGCAGGTGTTTCAGGAGTTTCAGTTTCAAGCTCATCATCAGATTCAACATCACCATGTTGTATTACTCAAGAAATTTGTTCATCAAGAAATTCACCAAGTGGCACATCATTATCAAGCAAGGTACTTGCATCATCAGAAGCATTATCCATAGCATAAGTAGCATCATCAATAACTTATAACATATTAGAGTTGATAGCATGTGGTGGTGTTGCAAGTTTACTCATAATAGAAGGTGAATCTAAAGCAGAACTGGATGGCACTTCCTTACCTCCCCTCGTCTTAGATGGATAAATCTTAGTCTTAGGATCCTTCAGATTCTTCATAGTGATAAATTGATAATAATCCCAAGTGAATCAACAAATATAGCTTTTCTCCCCGGCAAAGGTGCCAGAAAAAGGTCTTGATAGCCCACAAGTATAGGGGACTGCAACAGTTTTCGAGGGTAGAGTATTCAACCCAAATTTATAGATTCGACACAAGGGGAGCCAAAGAACATTTGAAGGTATTAGTAGCTGAGTTGTCAATTCAACCACACCTGGATATTAATTATCTACAGCAAAGTGATCAGTAGCAAAGTAGTATGATAGTTTTGATAATAGTAGCAACAACAATGGTAACGGTAACAGTGATAGTAGTAATTTTGTAGCAAGTGCAACAGTAATAACAGCAGTAGTAACTTAGGAAGATAAATATAGAATAAATTCGTAGGCATTGGATCGGTGACTTGTTGGATGATATTCATCATGAGACTGTTATAACCTAGGGCGATACGGTACTAGCTCCAGTTCGTCAATGTAATGTAGGCATGTATTCCGTAAATAGTCATACGTGCTTATGGAAAGAACTTGCATGACATCTTTTGTCCTACCCTCCCGTGCAGCGGGGTCCATATTGGAAACTAAGGGATATTAATGCCTCCTTTTAATATAGAACTGGAACAAAGCATTAACACATAGTGAATACATGAACTCCTGAAACTACGGTCATTATCGGGAGTGGTCGACTATTGTCACGCCGGGGTTGCCGAATCATAACAAGTAGTAGGTGACTATAACTTGCAAGATAGGATCAAGAACATGGATATAATGATGATAACATAAAAGGTTCAGATCTGAGTTCATGGCACCCGGGCCCAAAGTGACAAGCATTAAGCATGGCAAAGTCATAGCAACATCAATCTTAGAACATAGTGGATACTAGGGATCAAGCCCTAGCAAAACTAACTCGATTACATGATGAATCTCATCCAACTCCTCACCGACCGGCGAGCCTATGAAGGAATTACTCACTCCCAGTGGGGAGCATCATGGAATTGGCGATTGAGAAGGGTTGGTGATGATGAAGAACGCAGATCCCCCTCTCTAGAGCCCTAAACGGCCTCTAGATCTGGCCTCCGATGAAGAACAGGAGGTTACGGCGGCTCCGTCTCGTGGATCGTGATAATTCTTTTCTCCCTGATTTTTTTCTGCAAAAATAGAATTTTATAGTGTCGGTTTGAGGGTATGCGGGGCCACCAGGTGAGGACAACCCACCTGGGCACGCCCTGGTGGGTTGTGCCCCTCCAGGTGCCCCTCTCCGATAGGTCTTGGCTCCAGAAATTCTTATTTATTGTATAAAAATTCCTCGCAAAGTTTCGTTCCATTCCGAGAACTTCTATTTCTGCACAAAAACAACACCATGGTAGTTCTGCTGAAAATAACATTAGTCTGGGGTTAGTTTCATTCAAATCATGCAAATTAGAGTCCAAAACAAGAGCAAAAGCGTTAGGAAAAGTAGATATGTTGGAGACGCATCATATACGTAGATATAGAGATAGTGCAGCAGTTTTGAAACTTTGAACCCAAACATCAGAATGCAATTTCTACTGGACTCATCCGAGGACCTGGGATGATGGGATTTGCAGCTACAGTAAAAACACCCGCCCGACGCGTGAAGCATGTGAAGCTAGTACAAATAGTAGTACTATTGTTGACTGGTACGTAGGCACGTGCCAAGCACGCCCCCTTCCTACCAACAATTTGAATATATGCATCTTTGCACGTGGCACCATCATGCCGCGATTGAGGAACATGAATGGGATTAAGGTCAGGAATAAAGTCAACACAAAACTCAATGACCTCCTATGTTTGATGGCCCGTGGATATGCTTCCTTCTGGCCTAGCACGGTCACGAACATATTTCTTTAAGACTCCCATGAACCTCTCAAAGGGAAACATATTGTGTAGAAATACAGGACCTAGAATTGCAATCTGTTCGACTAGGTGAACTAGGACGTGCGTCATAATATTGAAGAAGAATGGTGGGAACACCAACTTGAAACTGACAAGACATTGGACCAAATCATTCTATAACCTTGGTAGGATTTCTCGATCGATTACCTTCTGAGAGATTGCATTGAGGAATGCACATAGCTTCACAATGGCTAATCGAACATTTTCTGGTAGAATCCCTCTCAATGCAACCGGAAGAATTTGCATCATAATCATGTGGCAGTCATGAGACTTTAGGTTCTTGAATTATTTCCTCTGCCATGTTTATTATTCCCTTTATATTTGATGAGAAGTGGGACGGGAGATGGATACTGAGCAGGCATTCAAAAAAGATTTCCTTCTCTGCTTTGGTAATAACGTAGCTGGCAAGACAGTGATACTGCTTTGGAGGCATGTCTTCTTTTTCGTTCATAAGTTTCTTGTCCTCATGTGCCTCTGGTGTATCTTTTGTCTTCCCATACATGCCCAAGAAGCCTAGCAGGTTCACGCAAAGATTCTTCGTCACGTGCATCACGTCGATTGTAGAGCGTACCTCTAGGTCTTTCCAATAGGGTAGGTTCCGAAATATAGATTTCTTCTTCCACATGGGTGCGCGTCCGTCAGCGTCATTCGGAACAGATTGTCCGCCAGGACCCTTTCCAAAGATTACTTGTAAATCCTTGACCATATCAAGTATATCATCCCCAGTACGGAGGACAGGCTTTGTCCGGTGATCCGCCTCATCTTTGAAATGATTGCCTTTCTTTCTTAAGGCATGCTTGGTCGGAAGAAATCGATGATGTCCCAGGTACACATTCTTCTTGCATTTGTCCAACTATATACTTTCAGTCTCATCAAAACAGTGTGTGCATGTGTAGTATCCCTTGTTTGTCTGTCCTGAAAGGTTACAAAGAGCAGGCTAATCATTGATGGTTACAAAAAGCAACACTCGTAGGTCAAATTCCTAAATTTTTTTTCTCATCCCACACACGTACACCTTTTTTATCCCATAGATATAAAAGTTCTTCAACTAATGGCCTTAGGTACACATCAATGTTGTTGTCGGGTTGCTTAGGACCTTGGATGTGCACTGGTATCATAATGAACTTCCGCTACATGCACAACCAAGGAGGGAGGTTATAGATACATAGAGTCACGGGCGAGGTTCTATGATTGCTGCTCTGCTCCACAAAAGGATTAATGCCATCTGCACTTAAACCAAACCATATGTTCCTTGCATCACCTACAAAGTCCTGCCACCTTCTCTTGATTTTTCTCCACTTCAAACCATCAGCGGGTTCTCTCAACAACCCGTGTTTCTTATGGTCTTCTTTGTGCCATCGCAACAACTTGGCATGCTCTTTGTTTCTGAACAGACATTTCAACCATGGTATTATAGGAGCCTACCAGATCACCTTGACAGGAACCCTCTTCCTGGGGCGCTCTCCCTCAACATTACTAGGGTCATCTCGTCTGATCTTATACCGCAATGCACCGCATACCGGGCATGCATTCAAATTATCATAATCCTCACTGCAGTATAGGATGCAGTCATTAGGGCATGCATGTATCTTCTGCACCTCTAATCCTAGAGGGTAGAGAACCTTCTTTGCTTCATACATACTGTCAGGAAATTCTTTATCCTTTGGAAGCTTCTTCTTCATTATTTTCAGTAGCTTCTCAAATCCCTTGTCAGATACACCGTTCTTTTCCTTCCATTGCAGCAATTCCAGTGCGTTACCGAGCTTTGCGTTGCCATCTTCACAATTTGGGTACAACCCTTTTTTGCGATCGTCTAACATGCGGTCGAACTTCAACTTCTCCCATTCACTTTAGCATTCTCTTTGTGCATCAACAATGACCCGCTGAAGATCATCATCAGGCACATTGTCTGGTGCCTCTTGATCTTCAGCTTCCCCCGTCGCAGTATCACTGTATTCAGGGAACATAGGATAGTTGTCATCATCCTCTTCTTCTTTTTTGCCTTCCATCATAACCTCTCTTTCTCCGTGCTTGATCCAAACATTATAGTGTGCCATGAAACCATTCTCAAGCAGGTGGAAGTGAAGGGTTTTCGAGTCAGAGTAATCCTTCGTATTCCCACAGGCAGTACAGTGGACAATACATAAAACCATTCTGCTTGTTTGCCTCAGCCACATTGAGCAAAATATGCAGGCCTATAATGTAGTCGGAGGTACGTCGGTCACCGCACATCCATTGCCGGTTCATCTGCGTGCCTTATATAATTAAGTGTTTCAGAAATCATTATAGAACATCACGAATAGAGAAATGATCAAATTAATACAAGTTCATCATCACATTGAAACCAAACTACAGTAGTGATCAAATGTTATTACTGAAAAAATAAATACATAAAGTTCATACATAGTTCTAATAGAACAACATACATCTCTCTAGATCATCTAATTAAGACATGCATTGAAACTAACATACAACTATGTAAAACATTTAAATGCAACAACAAATGCGATCAAAATCGCAACTAATGTAACAATTGATCCAACAACATAATGATACCAAGCCTATTATCAATGCCATATTTTTTAATCTTTCTAATCTTCAAGCGCATTGCATCCATCTGGATCTTGTGATCATTGATGACATCAACAACATGCGACTCCAATTATATCTTGTCCTCTTCAATTCTTTTCATTTTTTCCTTCAAATAATTGTTTTCTTTTTCAACTAAATTTAACCTCTCAACAAGAGGGTCAGTTGGAATTTTCGGTTCACATACCTCCTAGATAAAAACATCTGTGTCACGTTGGTCGGCATAATTGTCATAAAATATAATAGTTATAAGACATATAGTTATAAAAGATAATATACCACATATGAATCATAGACCGGACGAGAGCCGGCGGGGGCGGATACCAAAACCATGGCATTATATAATAACAAACAATAATAAAAGTAAGAAAATTATACAAGTAGCTATCTAAATCATACAAGATTTTTTTATTTTAAAAAGAAGATAAGAACAAGAGGCTCACCACGGTGTTGCCGGTGACGAGATCGTCACAGGGAATCTATGGCGGTGAGGATGGGGACGGGAGAGGGAGTCCTGGATTAGGGGGTCCTCGGACAACCGGACTATATACATTAGCCGGAATGCTGGGCTATGAAGATACAGGATAGAAAACTTCGTCCCGTGTCCGGGTGGGACTCTCCTTTGCGTGCAACACAAGCATGGCAACTCAGATATGTAGATTCCCTTCTCTGTAACCGACTTGATGTATCCCTAGCCCCCTCCGGTGTCTATATAAACCGGATGGCTTAGTCCATAGGACAAGAACAATCACAATCATAGGCTAGCTTCTAGGGTTAGCCTCTACGATCTCGTGGTAGATCAACTCTTGTAATACTCATATCATCAAGATCAATCAAGCAGGAAGTAGGGTATTATGTCCATTGAGAGGGCTTGAACCTGGGTAAACATTGTGTCCCCTGCCTCCTATTACCATTAGCCTTAGACGCACACTTCGGGACCCCCTGCCCGAGATCCGCCGGTTTTAACAGCGACATTGGTGCTTTCATTAAGAGTTCCACTTTGACATCGAAAATAGGTTTGATGGCTCGCCTTGTTATCAAGGACAACATCACCTCTCGGGGAGCCCTGGCCTCAGGCCAAACCCTCCAACTTGGCGGCTTTGTTATGACCGCCCGTTCGGTCGCCGGGCCAACGATGACTTCTCGGGTCATCGAAAATCGCCTCCCCGTCAGCTCGGAATACGCTGAGAGGATGGATCCGATGGAGTTATCATCCCTGAACGAGCTCCTGGATCGCATAGCAGCCTTGGGAATCGCTACAGACTATGATCGGATTGGGCTTAAGCCCGATCAGAGAGAGAGTAACTCTCCGCCGATCACCCATCAGATAGCGGTGGTGGAGGAGCAATGCGACAACTCTTCCCCTATATTGAGAATGAACTATGTCCGGATTCTCGAGCTCACTAAGCCGGATACCCGCTCGCGGGGGACATGCCCCGAACTCTGAACTTAGAATCGGATAGCGAGCCTGAAAAATTGGGTAACATCACAGAACCCGAACTATTAAGTTCAGAAGCTTATCAAGCTCTGGGTCTAGGATCGGGTCAGGCTTCGGACTTAAATCCACCCACCCACCCAGATACAAGCGATCTTTCCCATATCAAACAACAATCCCAAGAGATAGTACATCACTTTTGGGCCAGATTCGTCCTTGTAATGAATAAGGTTAAGGACTGTCCCGATGAAGACTCAATCTCATTCTTTTGCAAAAATTGCACGGAAAAGGGAATCCTTAACGCCCTAAATCGCCATCATGTGTCACACTTTGCTGACCTGGCGGCCATAGTACATAAGTACTGCATGACGGAAAGCGCCTGGAAAAGTCAGGCAGCCTTTTGGGACCCACGGGCTCTAACTAAACCCCTCGTCCGAAAAAAAAGGGTGCACCCTCGTAGGTCACCTGATCCAATCACGAAGAAACCGAAGCCCACTACAAGGTGCGGAACTGTGTTGGAGGGATGGCTCGATAGGCCATGCAAAATACACACCACAACGGAAACCGTACCAATGCACAACCTTAGAGCATGTTGGATACTTTGGCAGGTGGCCAAGAGCGGCGAGTATCTCCTCATTAACAACACCACAGAGCATCACCCCCTTGAAAACAACAATACTACACTATTTACAATCTTCGAGACTTTTGCCTCGAATAACAGGTGCAAGAGAGCACTCCGCAGCCTCGCTGGAGTCTGCCATATTGCAGCAATAAACCCCTGGAACGACACGGCTATAAATTTCAATGACAGTGACGAACCTCAATTCAGAACAGTACGGGCACCAGTCGCTTTGGTCCTTAGTCCAATTGTGGATGGCTTCCGGCTCACCAAAGTGCTCATGGACGGCAGCAGCGGACTAAACCTCATTTACGAGGAAACTCTCAGCAAAATGGAACTAGACAGGAGCCGCATTGAGCAAAGCAGCACGACCATTTGAGTAATTATTCCCAGTCAAGAGGCACGATGTGCCGGAAAAATCACACTTGATGTGGTATTCGGCACGCACGAGAATTGCATGTCCAAACAGATAATATTTCAAGTGGTCCCTTTCAATAGTGGATACCACACCCTGTTAGGGCGGGACGCATTCGCGTGCTTCCAAGCTATACCCCATTATGGGTACATGAAGCTCAAGATGCCTGCACCCAATGGAATATTCACTCCTGCCACTGATCCGGACATAGCACTCCCCGCCGAAAATAAAACTGCCGCCCTGGCCCTCGAGGCATTATCCGAAGCCCTCGCAGCCGAAGAATTAACTGCATTACGCTCGACAGTGGATAGGGACGACGTGATACTCGATAAGTGATCCAAGACCACCTCCTTCAAACCAGCGGACGAAATAGTCAAATTCCAATTCCACCCAACGGACTCCACAAAAACAGTATCCACAAAAACAGTATCCATCGGGGCACAACTGAACCCCACAATCGACGCTACAGTTCGGGCGTTTTATGCGAGAATTGGGATATCTTTGCATGGTACCCTTCAGATATGCCAGGGATCCCACGCAGGCTGGCCGAGCATAGCCTCAACATATTGAAGGGATATAAGCCGGTCAAGAAGACACTACAGCACTTTTCCGAACCCAAACGACAAGCTATGGTAGAGGAGCTAGCCAAGTTACTCGAAGCCGGATTCATCGGAGAAATAAAACACATGGATTGGCTAGCAAACCTGGAGATGGTACCACAAAAGGATAAATCCTGGCGCCTATGTGTCGATTTCAAGGACCTCTACAAGGCTTGCCCTAAGGATCCCTTCCCTCTCCCCCGCATTGATCAGATTATCGATGCTACCGTAGGACACGACTCATTGTGTTCCCTTGATGCATACTCCGGATACCATCAAATCAAGATGATGGAGTCCGATCATGCCGCAACGGCATTTATCACCCCATACGGCCCCTTTTGCTTCAACACTATGCCTTTCGGGCTCGAAAACGCCGGTGCTACCTACCACCGTGTGATTCAAACATGCATGGAGAAACAAATCGGCAAAACAGTTGAAGCATATGTGGACGACATGGTCATCAAGACCAGACACGTCGAGTCTTTAATAGACGATCTGAGGCTCACATTCGACAACCTCCGAACATATGAAATCAAGCTTAATCCGGAAAAATGTGTTTTCGGTGTTCCTGCCGGAAAGCTGCTGGGCTTCATCGTTTACAATAGAGGAATTGAAGAAAACCTGTCAGGACCCCGGTCCTAAGCCACACCGATCTAGCATGTAACACATCATATCAGTTTGCGGCCTCACGCACGGTATTCCCACGGGTGCCACCTTACCTGGACTGGGACAGTTTGCGCCTTTTGGCTCATGTATATGATAGTGCCACTAGCATACATATGACAAAGAACCCGGGCTGACATGGCTAGTCGTGAACCCAAAGTGGCACTAATTAACTTACAGGGACAAGCATACATGACCCAACAACAAACGTGTCGGTCATCAGCGACTGAATCCGGGCTGTAGCAACTAGGCTAGCAGGACTCAGGTAAACCGCGTTGTAGTAGGCTAACATGAATCTAATAGACACCGCGTGACATTAACCCGAAGGGACAGACACAGGAACGAAGAAGGACACATGCCGGCCAGCCTAAGTGTTCCGGAGCAGTAGCAAGCTACAAGGGCTCAGTGGAAGCACTAGGAGACATTTCCCGGTAGGAGAGGCTACCAAGGATAAACAACTAGATAGTCAGATCCCACACATACCAAGCATTTCAATAACATACACACAATATGCTTGATATGTGCAAATACAACATGGCATGACAACATGACTCTACAACTCAAGTACTTTATTCAATCGGCTCCGAGGAGCGAGATATTACAAACATGGGTCTCATGAACCAACATTCAGAGCACACATGTCAAAGCACAAGCAGAAGCTTAACATGTCTGAGTACAGACATCTACAAATGAAAAAGGCTGAGAAGCCTGACTATCTACCAGATCCTGCCGAGGGCACAAGATCGTAGCTGAGGTAACAAGCTAAACGTTGAAGTCCACGTGGAACTACTAGCGAGACTGAAGTCTCTCTACAAAAACATAAATTAAGCAACATGAGTACAAATGTACCTAGCAAGACTTACATTAGAACTAACTACCATATAAACCATTATCAACAAAGGGGTGGTGGGGTTTAACTACAGCAAGCCAGCTTTGACTCGGTGACTATTCTGAACTACGACTGAAAGTAACTCTTTTGAGGTGGCGCACACGAGTCCACACATTCACCAGATCAATACACCACTATGGATCCACGCTCCTCTCCCTACGAGAACGCCATCCATAGCACTCACGCTTATCTTGCGTATTTTAGAGTATCCACTTTCACATGTCTATGAACTGTACAGGTAACCCAGAAGTCCTTTACCGTGGACACGGCTATTCGAATAGATAATGTTAACCCTCCAGGGGTGTACTTCTTCACACACGCTCTCAGCACTTATTGTCGTTTACACTACATGTACTCAGCAACCTTCAAGTGGAAGCCCAGCGAGAGTGTCGGCCACGACCTAACTAACCACACAAGTCTCTTGTCCAGGTTTATCGCCTATTCAGGTTCCATCCGCAAGGAAATCCGGCCGGGGTGTCGCTCACGGCCCCAAACGATGTGTGCAGGGTTCCCAAGCCCACCATCCGGGTGCCACTTGTTACACCGGGCCAATGTGCCTAGTCTGTCCCAAGCCCACCTGTACCGGGTTCCACTTGGTAGACTACTAGCACTGCCTACAAACATCAGAAACTAGTTGGAACTCCTGGATAGAGATCGAGTTGATTAATAAGTCGAGAGGGGCACTTAAGCATTCTAATGTGTGGTAGTAGCTGTTCATGGATCACAAACACAGAACTCAGTTCCTGAGGACGGCTGCAATGAGACAACCCACCATGTACTCCTACATGGCATCTCACCGCTACCTTTACCAAATTGTGTTCACACACTTAGCTCACACACAATAGGACATGTTCACATACCTCCAATTCATCCCCAATGAATTAGACCTGACTCAACTCTAAGAAGTAGCAGGCATGACAAACAAGCATGGTTGAGTAGGCACATCAGGGCTCAAACAACTCCTACTCATGCTAGTGGGTTTCATCTATTTACTGTGGCAATGACAGGTCATGCAGAGGAAAGGGGTTCAACTACTGCAGCATGTAACAATTGAGTCGTTGTTATCCTAACACAGTAAAAGAGAGCAGGAGCGAGAGAGTGGGATTGTATCGGAATGAACAAGGGGGTTTTGCTTGCCTGGCACTTGTGAAGATAGTATAGTTCTTCATCGGTGTCATCGAACTCATCGCCGGTACGTCGTCTACGGAGAGGGAACAGACACCGACAAAAAAGGAAGAACACAATCAATGCAATGCACAATATGATGCATGATCATAACATGTTAATATGCTATGATTTGAGCTAATGCAACTAGCAACAGGTTAAATGAAGTTGATTTGAATCAAAGATTCAAATTCAAACTCCATATGTGATGGTTTAAATGCCCTTTATATGATTTGTCCTAAAAAGCAACTCCATGTTGTTCTAGCATGCATGAAAATGGTACATATGGATAGATTGGATTTTTCTGATCATTTTTCATATCTAATTTATCTTATTTGGAGTTACGGGTGATTTTCTATGATTTTTAGAAGTTTGAACATTTTCTGAAATAAATAAATCATTTCTGATTTATTTAAAATCCCAGAAAACATTACTGCACCAGCAACACGTCATGATGACATCACTGGTCAACAGACCATTCCGGGTCAAACCTGACCTGTGGGTCCCGCATGTCAGTGTAACAAGGCCTAAACAGAGGCTGACCAGTGGGACCAGGTCAACGCTGACTGGGTAGGTCAATCCTGACAGTCTGGGCCCACTATACTTAATCTAATCATAAACAGAAATAAAACTGGAGTTCATTAGGGCGTGGGGCCCATGTGTCATTGGCTCAGGGGGTTGTTTAGTGGGGTGATTAGCCGCTAATCACGCGGCCACATCGGACGCGCCGACGATTAAACGACAGCGACCACGGCTCGCGGCAGCGACGCTCGGGATCGAGCTGTAGGCCACGGTTTCGAGCGCGGTTTGGTCCTGTGAGACGCTGGTGCTCGTCCGCATCCAACGGAGCCTTCAGCTTGCGCTGGGATGGACCGTACTGACGGAGGTGACGACAAGCTGTCACGACCGGTTTTCCGGGTATTAATTTCCCAGAAAATGGCCTTTGTGCTCACCAGCCCCAGGATTACTGTTAGCTGATAAGGCACCAACTTGATACAGAAACTCCAAGAAAAAATACATAATATGTAGTACAAGACCATTCTGGCCTATGAGTACAACATAAGGTTGCTAGTGGTTGATGGCGGAAGCGGTTTTTGGATCATCAGCGTTTATGGGACTCCATTTCCCACAGGAACAGCTGACCAGGTTAACTCCTATGTTCGTGGGGCTGATATCACCGTTGCTTAGGTTCCGGGGCTGTCATAGCAACGCTCCTCTCCATGCAAGAAATCTGGCCAAGATAATGGCAAGGGACAAGCCAGTGAGTACTTTGAATGTACTCGCAAACATTATGAACACGGGTATAATATAACAACGATAATCATGCTCTGAAATATTCTATGGTCACAACGTCAGTCATAAATTAAATTCCCTGATGCATGCAAGCAGGTTACTTATATGCAACATGAATATGTAATAACAGAGTAGTAATAAAATGCACCGATCGGGTGTCTGAAGGGACGCCTCGAAAGGATAGTAAATAACGAGCATGCCTCAGTCGGGCGTCTGAGCGACACCACATAAAGGGCTTATAAAGTAAATAAATAACAGCATGCCACAGTTGGCCGTCTGAGCGACACCACATAAAGGGCTTAGAAAGTAAATAAATAACAGCATGCCACAGTCGAGCGTCTGAGCGACACCACATAAAGGGCTTATAATAAAACAATCAGAGTGAATATCCAGGAGGTCGAACCGTCCGAGGGATGCTCAACACTTCAGATAATATAAAGGGGTTAGTCCATAACAATGATAATCATGTTCATCTTAAGTCACACGTCATGATCCAAGTTCTGGTTTAGTAGTTTCCCCTCCGAAGACCGACACTAAGACCAACACTTGACACATCCCAGACTGTAGTCCTTTACCATGGACACGGCTATTCGAAAAGATATAATCTCTGTAGAGGGTGTACTCTTTACCCACGAGTAACAGATTCCTTTAGTCCATTGGGACTAATTCCGTCTACGGTCTATTAATTGAAAACACACCTGACTGCACACACCAGCCTGACTACCGGTGTCTGGAATCACCCACGACACTAGTTTAAGAAAAACTCCAAGTGGGGAGGCTACAACCTCGATTAGCATGGGATCACAAAATTTATACCGCGCGCAAACTGGGGGAGCTACCCCCTCGGCTACAACCGAAACACCCATGCCCCCTGACCGGGTGACTGGCTTTAATCCACAGCCGTGGAACCCTCATCCCGGCTCCTCTGTACGGCGTGTGCTAGAAAGGGGTTGACAACTTACTGAACCGTACCCTACCTATGGCAAGGACAAGTGGTAGTATGAAACAAGTGTGGGGGTTACCGGAACAAGACTCCATCTATGGTCGACTCAGGAGGTTTACGTATTCCCTGCATGATTAGCATAACGAATATATTTCATCCAACAGACAGAATCGCAACTCATCATACCCCATCATGCCATACCGGACACACTCGTCTCGACGAGGGACTAGGGACAAGATCAGGTCTACCCAAGACAGAGACTTTACCGGCTTCCTTCCGGCAGGCACGAAAACCATTCGAGAATGATTGCTGTCACAAGTATGACCATTTCCAACAGCAAGGACATCTCCAATATGCATTCATGCAAATGATCGTATCACCACATAAAATAATGAGTTCTCCGTATTACGGTGGTGTTATAATCGTGTTAAACAACACAAAAAATATATTATGTCGGGGTTCAGAATGCTTGCCTTCAAGAATATGCAAGTGGGGGTGCATTTTTGAAAGATGCCTTCTTCTTCAAAAACCTATTTTTGAAATTATTCAAATTAACACATAGTTTCAAAAACAGTGAAAACAAGTTGTCTGAAATTTCTTAAAATAAATGTTAAAATAAACTAGACTAAATTTGAGAGAAGTAGGAAAAAGAATCAACTTATTTGGTGTTTTATTTTAAAAGATATAGCGAGTCAAAGTTTTGGTCAAACTCTGTTTTTAAAATAAACAGAAAAAGGAACACGCTTCGATACAGAATACGCCTTCGGGGTATGGGATACGTACTCGAGAATTTACGCTTTCACTTATCCAGCATGGACGGGCGCGTGGGTCACTGACAGTGGGTCCACGGGGCCCACCGGTCAGGTTTGACCAGTCATCTCTCCCTCCTCTTCCTGTGCCCGAGCGGAGGTGGGACTCCGGCGCTACTCGCCGGCGAACGACGGCACCGTTCTAGAAGCCGAGGCCATCCGCGGGCTCCAGGGGTCGAGGTGGTCACTTCGGTGGTCGCTATGGTCCCTGGGGTGGACGGAGTCGCCGGCGGCGAGCTCCGCAGCGGACGGTGGCCGTCGGCCAGGGTGGGGTTCTTTCCTCTGGCGGCTCCTGATCAAAATTGAGCAGGGGGATGGATTCAAGAGATGAAGGGAGAGCTTCTGGTGAAGAGAGTGGAGATGGGGAGGCCCTGGTGGCGCCGGAATGATCGAGACAGTGGCGGTGGCTGTGGTTGCCGGAGAAGAAGAAGACGACCTTCTCTGGTCTTTCTACTGCTATGGGAGGATCATTGAGGGAGTGATAGAGGTGGTATGAGTTTGCTTGAGGACCTGGACGAGCTCGGGGGTCCTTAAATAGGCGATCGGGGTCGGGTCCGATGGTTGCCGTGGATGAGATCACCGGCGACCGCCATTCTGTAGCAGCAGGGGGACATGGCGGCGACGAGCGCTTGTGGACAAGCTTGCGGATGAGCTTGAGCTGCTCCAGGGGGCAGCTGGCGAGCGCTAGTAGCTCGCGCGGCGCCGTCCGGGGCTGGAGCCCACTGTGGCCGGTCGCTAGCCGCCGTGGCCGACCTGACGGCGGCGCTGGCGTGGGGAGGCGGTCGTGCGACGCGGCGGCTCGGCGCCCGCACGTGCAAAATGCGCGCCCTAGGCGCGCCTAGAGCATGCACGAGATGTGCTAGACAAAATGCCAGGGTAGCCTAGAGTGCTTGAGCGAGGCTGGCAAATAACAGGACTAGGTTAGAGCTAGTAAGGAGATCAAGGGACATGGTGGTTAGGTCAGGGGATCAAGTTCACAATGCAGACTAAAGATCATGCTAAATCTGTGCAAGCACTCAAGGTGTTCGACAGAATGCTAAGTGCATTTAGGCAACTCTTGGGGTGGCCAAAATCTCCAGATCCTAGTCACCTTAGAAGATAGAGAGGGTGGTAATGTTAGTTGGACAAGACTAGAAACTTGCTAGTGCAAATATTTGAGAAAACCAAATCTGGTCGGAAGGAAAAGGATAAGGTTTCATGGACCAAAAATACTCCCATGGGGCCACTCTCCTCGACTTAAGGGTTTGGTAAGGTGTACTACAAGCAGGAGAAAGCTCATGGTCACTAGAGTACAAATAATTAGGGATGCAGTAGAAAACACCCAACTGGGCCAGAATGAAAAAGAGGTTGATTCACTCAAATTTTTCAAAGGACATGTCAGGACCCCGACTCAATGCCACATCGATCTAGCATGTAACACCTCATATCACTTTGCGGCCTCACGCACGGTATTCCCACGGGTGTCGTCTTACCTTTGCCCGGGACCATTTGCACCTTTTGGCACACGTATATGATAGTGTCGCTAGCATCCATATGATAAGGAGCCCGGGCTGACATGGCTAGTCGTGAACCCAAAGTGGCACAAACTTAGAGGGACAGGCATCCATGACCCAGCATCGAACGTGTCGGTCATCAGCGAGTGAATCCGGGCTGTAGCACTGGGCTAGCAGGACTCCGGTAAACCGGGCTGTAGCGGGCTAACAGGACTCCGGTATCCATCGCGTGACATTTCCACGAAGGGACAGACACAGGAACGAAGAACGACACATGCCGGCCAGCCTAAGTGTTCCGGAGCAGTAGCAAGCTACCATGGCTCGGTGGAAGCACTAGGAGACATTTCCCGGTAAGAGGGGCTACTAAGGATAAACAACTAGATAGTCAGATCCCACACATATCAAACATTTCGATCATACACACAATATGCTCGATATGTGCAAATACAACAAGGCATCACAACATGACTCTACAACACAAGTACTTTATTTAAAGGCTCAAAGAGCCATACATATCATACACACAAGTATGGGTCACACGACCCAGCATTCAAGTCATAAAACATACAAGCCAACAACGGAAGTAACTTGTCTGAGTACAGACAACTAGTAAAATAAAAGAGGCTTGGGTAAGCCTAGCTATACTACATGGTCCTTCACAACCTCAGGATCACCACCTGGGCCTTAGTCTACACATCAATGTCAACGTCTACGAAGAACCCGTCAGAAGGGGTTGTAGCACCTTCTGTAAAATTTAGAGACATTAAAACTGTGCATCTTTCCATCCATCTTAGGCCACAAGCATTTTCGGCCGTTGGATTTTCAGGTCTATATGTGCTTCCTTTCATTGACTAGGAGCGCTAAACATAAGGGTCGCTGCTCCTGTAACAAATTCGGGCATCTCTTGTTAAAATGGGCCTAATGGGCTTCCTGGTAAGATAGTTTTCTTGTTCGCCCCTTGAAAACAAATCCGTCCTCAGGCAGTGCCGCTCGCCTCGTCTCCTTCGCACACACACATCCGTCTTTCTTCTCGAAAAAAAGGAGCTCGGCCCGCACGGGCAGGCAGATAACATGCGAGTCGAAGAACCAGGCGGCCAATAGCGCATTCAGGTCAGGTGTGGCGTCCATGGCGATCCTAGACATGGTAGGACCGACGCGACCGACCGGGTACCCTCCTCGGGCGCGGCACAATGCGGTGATGCGGACATTGAATCGTCTAATGTCGATTCAAGTTCGTTTCCCGGCGATTCCAGAAGTAAGTCGCAGTTTCTACAAGCCATTAATGGCAATCAATATGCACCGCTCTCCGTCCTAACATAAGTAGGTCAGTTACATCGTTGATTCATGCTAATGCCTTTACTGGATGCCCCTCCATATAATTTGTCCTGCTACTCCTTGCCCATTCCCCTTCTTA
Organism: Triticum dicoccoides; assembly: GCF_002162155.2. Classification (NCBI taxonomy): domain Eukaryota; kingdom Viridiplantae; phylum Streptophyta; class Magnoliopsida; order Poales; family Poaceae; genus Triticum; species Triticum dicoccoides. Next base: position 70,111,988 of record NC_041383.1, read on the forward strand.
CTTCCACAAAATCTTCTCCAGCAGCCATGATTGATGCTTACCCGACCCCCCATGGCATATGTGACCTACTAGCTACTGCCTACCTCACATGCTCCCCTAAATTGTGTGTATCCAATTTTTTAATTCAGACTGTTCTTCATGTTCCCAAATGGATGCAGGCTCTCCGGCTCGATTGATTGGAGCTTTCTTAGGCTTGGTTTGATCTTTGCAGCTTCTGCTGGATTGCAAGGTGAAGCACTACTTACAACATTGTTGATTTCTGGGCTGAGGATTAACATTAAATGACCACGTATTATATTGTAAGTCATCTCTGATTAAAGTTATCTGGTAAAATCTCATGTCGGTATACTTGCGCAGATCCCCCGAACTTAAGCGGAGGATAAAACATGTGTATGAACAATAGGTGTAGATATTTTCATCTTCTCCAACGTACTTAGAATTAGTTGTGCATGAAATGTGCTGTTTTTTTGTGCTAATTATTGATGAAGGTCAGGCGAGTACTAATCTTCTAATTCTGTTGTGCTTTTCTTGGTTCATATATGCTCAAATCTGAACTATTTGACTAAATTCTGTTTCTTTTTGGTGAATGATGTCTACAAAATTGCATCTATACAGTATGTGAACTCACTATCATCTAATTTCTGGAACATTGGCAAAATATGCATCGGTTTTCAGAACACACAATTATGAGTATATGCATAATTTGGGTACAAGTTCGAATTTTGGATGCAGATGTTTCTCTGTGACTTGTTTCACAACAGTGGTTGCTTACATGTTCCTTAGTGTAGTTCTCCTGATTATGATTACTTGCTGACTTGTCCATACAAGTACACCGTTCTTCATGTTTCTTATTAAGAATATATTTTTCAGACAATTAAGCTCCCTTTGAATAAACTGTGCACAACATCAAGGACTATCCAGATCCAAACATGCACATCTTCAAATGGATTTGGAAAACTGATGTTATGCCAAAAGTTTGCTTCTCTGTCAAAAAATTGTTAAGCATATGAACAAGCTGGATCTTCAAAAAGGTAAGTATTTTTTGGATTGTTAGTGCATATTATTCCAGTCTGTACATTTACTTGACCCCATCTATGAACTTTCTATGACTTGATTCGCCCACATTGTACCTGGTACTGAAAATCAATGTACTATTACTATATAACCAGTAAATACATTCTCTCACATTTTTGTACCACCTATACAGCTCAAAGTGCAAGAGGAACTATTGAGATGGTGTATGCACAACCATAACGTTGGTGCTGCTACATAATAGAGGTGAGCCACCAATTGATAGAATGCATATGGACATGTTTCTTTTACAACAATCTGACCATTGTCGGCTCTTATAGTCCGTTTTATATTCATATGTAGACTTGAAAGCAACTGACTGACTCCAACCTAAAGGATTTGGCACCTCAGAGACCAATTGTTTGTAGTCAAATTCTACACACTGGTCTCGCTTCCTCGTAGTTCCTTTGGAAAATTTTCTATCTCGATGATCAGTTTATTCTGATACGGTTCTTGTATTTTTTCTCTATCACTAACCCTGACCAACTATGCTTATGTATCAAAGACTACTTGTGATATTTTCCAATATCACTAACCCTACAGGAAAAGATGAATTGCCAGCGCTTATACTAATCTATTATGTTATAACATTCTCCTATGTATGCCTACTTTGTGTTCTTGTATAACTATTTTTACGCTCTATTACTATAGTCTACATATGTAGACTGCCCCTCTAAAGAGCTGAATTATCTGAAGTTATGGCAATGCCTATTTGCGTCGCCCACTATTATCATGTGTATGCTTTGTGCTTTCAATGATGCAGCTTCTTACAATATTAGGGTTATCATCTATGATGCTGCCTTGTAATGATCAATTAAAAAAGAATATGCAGCAACATCTCAAATTCCCAATTCAAACTCCTCACGCGCGACACCTTAGTTGAAGCAATTTCAAGATAAGACCCAAGTTAAAAAAACCAAGTCCTCTCCTACCACTACACTACTTGGCTCTTTTCTATTGATGTCCAATATATAGGCAGTTGATGCAAATGTAATTTCCATGCTGTTTTGCCACTATGTTTTTTGAAAGCATGTTTTATGACTATATATTTATAAAAAACATATTATTCAATTGAAATAATAGACAGACGCGGCAACGCGCGTCATCAATGATCTAGTGTAAATTAAAGCAACATGAGTACAAAGGTACTCAGCAAGACTTACATCAGACCCTACATACATGCACATTATCAAGAAGGGTTGGTGGGGTTATTGCAGCAAGCCCGCTTTGACTCTTGGCTACGCTATCCTACGAGACTCCAACTTGAAATGGTTTTGCACACTCGAGTCCACTACTCACCACTTCAATACACCACCGAGGATCCACCTCCGTCATCCTATGGAAGAGCCATCCTCGGCAATCACGCTTATCTTGTGGCTTTTAGGAGTATCCATTTACTTGTCTATGAACTGTATAGGCAACCAAGTAGTCCTTTACCGCGGACGCAGCTATTCGAATAGATGATGTTAACCCTACAGGGGTGTACTTCTTCATACACGCTCTGACCACTTACCGCCGTTTACACGACATGTACTCAGCAACCTTCAAGCGGAAGCCCAACATGGGTGTCGGCCATGACCTACCTAAAAACCTAAGTCTCTAGTCTAGGTTTATCGCCTATTCAAGTTCCATCCGCAGGGAGTCCGACCGAGGTTTCCACATATGGCTCCGAACGATGTGTGCAGGGTTCCGTACCACGTACATCCGGTACACCGTGCCACGTACCTACCGCATCACAGCCCACCCCGCGGGTCAGCGCTGTCCACGGCCTCCAGTAGGCTACAAACACCAGAAACTACTTGCAACTCCTGGACAGAGGACTATGGTGAATAAGAAGCCGAGAGGGTCCATCGGTTTCGGGCCCAATGCATGGTAGTAGCTGATTCTTAAATCACACGTACAGATCTCAGTGGTTAAGGACGGCTTCAATGAAACAACCCACCATGCACTACTAGAAAAAGGGCTATAGATGGGATTGACACTAATGGCGCACCAGACAGGGGGTGCGCCATTAGTATATACTAATGGCGCACCGCATTCTGATACGCCTTTTGAGTTGAAACTACTAATGGCGCACCAGGCCAGAGGTGCGCCATTAGTATCAATTTTTTTCGAACTAGTGCGCCTGTCCAAACATACTAATGGCGCATCCAGACACAGTGCGCCATTACTAGTTGTAACTTGTAATGGCGCACCCGTCGGAAAGTGCGCCACTAATGTTGTTTTTTTATTATATTTTTTATTCCTTTTTTTGCAATACTACTAATGGCGCACTGTTCAGGCGTGCGCCATTACTAGTTTAAACTAGTAATGGCGCACTGTAGATTGGTGCGCCATTAGTATGTTTTTTTTTCAAACCTACTAATGGCGCACCGCCAGGAGGTGCGCAATTAGTAACCTGGATTACTAATGGCGCATTTAGTGCTGGTGCGCCTTTAGTAAGTGGGCAGCAACAAGATATTTCTCCCCACTTCATTCTCTCCACCTCCTCCCTGTCTCGGGTGCCTCCTCTTTTTCACCACATTTCCACCATAGATTCATTCAAATTGAGTGGTTAAATTACCTTGTTTTAATAGGTAAGTAAGGGGGGAAGCTATATTTATTTTGTTCTCCCTACAACAATGTGCACATGCACTTTTTATGGCCTAGCTAGATCTATGTATGTTCGTGGTGTTGCATATGTTTGTGGTGTTGCATATGTGTTTGTGTTTGGAGGTGTACCGGTATTTGAAATGCGATAGTTGCCAATATTTTGCCCGAATGTTGATTCATTTCCATTTCGGCGAGAATTTTGGCATTAAGCATTCTTTTTGGTCCTATTTTTAGGGAAAGTCATGCCAAATTTTTTCTTGGTTCTAAAATATCGTTTTGCTCTACCCCGCAGGCGACCATGGTCCGCACGATGACCGAAGGCATCGTGAATAGGTTTTTGAGATCCGCGAAGGCCGAGATGCTTCAAAAGAACGAGACGGAGATAAGATGTCCGTGTCGAGGATGCAAGCTGAAGAGCCTTATTGCGGACCCGGATTCCAGGCAGGTGCGGGACCACCTACTCTTGCGTGGTTCCATGGATGGCTATCGGTGGCACGGTGATGAAGATGACGACGAAGTCATCCATGGGGGCCGGGCAAGAAATGAGGAAGGGCAGCAAGACAACCACCGCGGCTCGGGCGGGCGAGAAGACGAAGAATCCCCGGGAGATGATGACGACGGTGATGCTGTACACAGTCATCATGTAGAAGATGCAGGACATGATGATGAGGAAGATGCCGGAGCAGACGACAGGCATGATCATGAAGATGATGATGCCGGTGGAGTAGACGACGCTGGACCATCGATGGGCTGGGTGCAGGACCCTCATATTCAAGAGCTGCTTCTCAAGCAGACGGATAACGCAAGAGCTGCCGCCCGAGAGAAAGCCAAGATGGATCAACTTGAGTTAGACGCGGTTACTCCATTGTATGAAGGATGCAGGCCCGAGGATACCCGCCTAAAAGTAACGCTCATGGCTCTGGAGATGAAGGTAAAACACAAAATGACCGACGCATGTTTCGACGAGAACATGTCGTTCTGGCACGAACGTCTTCCCAAGGGGAACAAGTGCCCGACCAGTTTGGAGGAGGCGAAGAAAATCGTGTGTCCTCTAGATTTACCGCACGTGAAATACCATGTGTGCATGAACAATTGCATCATTTATCGGGACGAGCATGCGGAGTCTACCATATGTCCGGTGTGCGGCGTCACTCGATACAAGAAGAGGAAGAAAGCTCCTCGAAAAGTGGTGTGGTACTTTCCGATCACTCCTCGTCTGCAGCGGTATTTCGTGGACCCTAAGGTAGCAAAGCTCCTGCGTTGGCACGCGGATACGGAGGAGAAGAAGCGAGAAGATGACGCAAATGATCCGGAGATAGATAAAAAAGACAAGATGCTGAGTCACCCTAAGGATGCGAGCAGTGGCAAGCGTTGAACTTCGAAGACTCGGAATTTGGGAACGATCCAAGGAACATCGTGCTGGGCGCGAGCACCGATGGAGTCCATCCGTTTGGCAGCCAGAGAAGCACACATAGCACCTTGCCTGTGTTTGTGTGGATGTACAACCTTCCCCCCTGGTTGTGCATGAAGAGGAAGTACATTCACATGAGTATGCTAATTGAAGGGCCGAAACAACCAGGGAACGACATCAATCTGTATCTGGGGCTGCTGAAAGAGGAGCTTGACACGCTGTGGAAAATGCCAACCAATACGTGGGATGCCGCAGAGAAAGAATATTTCCCTATGAGAGCCACACTGCTCACGACGGTGCACGACTATCTCGGTTACGGATATCTCGCGGGGCAGGTAGTCCACGGATTTTCTGGATGCGTAAGGTGCATGGATGACAGAACGTATCGCCAGCTAGATAGAGATCCCGGGTCTTTGAAAACCGTGTTCATGGGACATCGAAGGTGGTTTCGCGACAATGACCCATGGAGGAAACGCAAGGATCTGTTCGATGGTGAAATCGAACCCCGAAAACGCCCGTGTACGAGGAGCAGCGAGGAAATAGAGAAGCTGTTGAAAAATTGGAAAGACTGCCCACTGCCGGGAAAGAAGCAAAAGGCGCCAGAGCCGGGAAAGAAGCGAAAGGCGCCAGAGCCGCTGCTGAAGGTATGGAAAACGAGGTCTGTTTTCTGGGACTTGCCGTACTGGAAGATCCACCGTGTGCCTCACAGCCTTGATGTCATGCATATCACGAAGAACGTGTGCGAGAGTCTGCTTGGTACCCTGCTCAACATGCCAGAGAGGACCAAAGATGGGCCTAAAGCAAGGGCAGACTTGAAATCAATGGGCATCAGGCAGGAGCTTCACGCTAATGATGATGATGATGATGATGATGATGATGATGATGATGATGATGAGGCGAAGCAGGACACAGAAAGTCGTCGCAAAGGCAAAAAGGCCAAGAAGACCAGAAATGACTACCCTCCCGCGTGCTTCACTCTAAGTGAGGAGGAGATTGAGCAGTTTTTCACCTGCCTCCTAGGAGTAAAACTTCCTTATGGTTACGCGGGGAAGATAAGCAGATACCTAGACCCAGCGAAGCAGAAGTTCAGCGGGATGAAGTCTCACGACTGTCACGTGCTGATGACGCAGATACTTCCAATTGCAATCCATGGTATCATGGATGCGCACGTCCGTGAAACGCTATTTGGCCTATGCAACTTTTTCGACGTCATCTCTCGGAAGTCGATTGGCGTGAGGCAACTCAGAAGGCTACAAGAAGAGATCGTGGTGATACTATGCGAGCTTGAGATGTACTTCCCGCCCGCATTCTTCGACGTTATGGTGCATCTGCTGGTCCATATCGTGGAGGATATCATCCAACTCGGGCCGACGTTCCTGCACAGCATGATGCCGTTCGAAAGGATGAATGGTGTCATCAAAGGATACATTTGGAACATGTCACGTCCAGAGGGAAGTATAGCCAGGGGCTTTCTGACCGAAGAGTGCATCTCCTACTGCACGAATTATCTAGGCATCGAGAACCCCGTTGGTCTGCCCGTCAACAGGCACCTCGGCAGGCTCGCTGGATGGGGTCACCGTGAGGGTGGCCGCGAAATGCATGTCGACTTCGAGGGTCGACTCGCCGACTTTGAAAGAGCAAACCTAGTCGCGCTACAACACATAGACGTGGTCAATCCTTGGGTGGTAGAGCACAAAACCTTTATTGAGAAGACGTACAATGACCGAGGCCAACAGAGGACGGACAGAGATATACTCAAAGAGCACAACTCATGTTTCACGCGTTGGTTCAAGCAGAAGCTTCTGTCGTACCCTTTACATGAAGATTTTTCCGCGGAAGAACAACTCATATTCACCTTGTCACAGGGCGCCGAGCACAACCTGATGACCTATGAGGCGTACGATATCAACGGCTACACATTCTACACCGAGGACAAGGACATGGAGAGCGATGGTTATCAGAACTCCGGGGTAACGATGGAATCCTACACCGGTAAGGACAAGGACAGATACTACGGAAGGATCGAGGAGATCTGGGAGCTGAGCTACGCTGGAGACAAGGTGCCGATGTTCCGTGTCAGATGGGCCAAGAGCGTCCTAAAAGAAGACCGATATTTCACCACCATGGTTATACCCGAAGCAAAATCCAAGACCGCGGGTGCAAACGTCACCGCGAAAAATGAGCCATGGGTACTGGCTTCCCAAGTGGACCAATACTTCTTCATTACCGACCCGCCAAAGCCCAGTCGTGTTGTCGTGAGGAGAGGCAAAAGGACGATCATCGGAATGGATGGAGTAGCCAATGAGCAAGACTTCGACAAGTACGGCGACCCGAGGATCGAACATGACAACGATGATGAAGTAGCAGCATACACCACAAGAAGAAGCAGGACCACCCTACCTAAAGGACGTCCGTTCCACAGAAGAACTCCAATTGTGAAAAAGAAGGGCAAGAAGATTGTGAACAGATAGCTAGCTAAGATCGATTGTATTTAAATCGTAGCCTTCATTTCTCGATTGTATTTCATGGGCACTTTTTGAACTATCATGAATATTTTTAAATTTCATGGACACTCGATCTCGATCCCCCTCCATCTCGATTGCTATCCCACCTCGCCAGATCTGGTCCCCCTCGCCGCCGAGCACCCCCCGGTCCATCGGCCGCCACCGCCGACCCCCCGCACCCTCGATTCCCCTACTCAACCGCCGCCGCCGACCCCCCGCACACCCCTCCCCTACTCAACCGCC